>NW_025798170.1:0-39070 GCF_021613505.1 Equus quagga | reverse complement strand
TCTTTCTCTCTGTCATAAGAACAGCCACATCTGCCATAGCAGCTGTTCCCACAGCCCAGGTCTCCAAATGAAGACACACTTGGAGAAAAGCACAGCTGGGTCACAGCCACAGACACCCTGAAGCTCACATGTAATGTAAGCAAGGAAAATGCATTCTTACTGTGATAATGTGATACTGAGAGTTGTTTGTTACCACAAATAACTTATCACCACTGTGATACTGAGAATTGTTTGTTAATACAGCAATGCAAATACATAGTATTTACATGATGCTTTTACTGTCCTAGGATTTAACTAGAATGATGTCAGCGTCACAGTGGCATAAGACATACTTCCTTTTTCTTCCTTCTTTTAAGAATTAAAAATTGGCATCCATCCATGAACGAAGGTACCTCTGTGGGAATTGTGGCATCTAGTACCATATGCCAAGTATCCGGGGTATTCTTGCTGACCTGGGCATCAGGTAATAGACAGACTTTGATATGGACTGCAGAACCAGCAGAAGCCAGCCAACCATCCCTATTCTCTTTAGGCAACTGCAGGAAAAATCTGGAGAATGCTGGCTTAGACAGACACCCTCGGATGTAAGAGCCTTTGCAGAAGTCTAGACTTCCCAAAGAGAGATTCCAGGACTCTATTGGGAAAAAATACAAGTTTGGATGCACTGTACAGGGTAAGATAAACTTTTCCAGGAATGATCCTCTCTCAAGGTGACACAGCACAGGGCTAAACTACCTGGTAGTGCTTCTCCCACAGGGGAAAGAGACAATAGTGAGTAAGTGTTCAGTTACCCAAGATGTGCAGGAATGCTGATAGAGAAGCCCATTTCTCTCCAGCAATACCCAGAGTACCGCCACATGACCTTCATGTATGAGGGAAGGAGGAGAGCAGGAAAGAGGAGGACAAAAATATCAAAGGATATTAAAGGATGCAGCTCCTGCTAACTGTTTTCAGAACTCCAGCAAGAAGCCCACTCACAAGCCATTCAGAAAACCTCACCCAAGGAACCTTGCACCTGGCCCTTGCACACCCTCAGCACCTCAAGTGCTATACCCACTCTTCCCCCAAATCTGATGCTAGCTCCTGTTTGTGCTCCAGAATGTGGTGGTGTGAGCCAGCTCTAGTAAACAGAGAATGCCTCAAAAGGTCAGGCCAGCATATCTGGGCAAAGGAGAAACCACAACTTGAGATGTAGCACCACCTTCTGGAAAAGAAAACAGAGTTTTCCAGCAGCTACACTGATGAAGTGGAAGAAACAGAGAAGATAAACAAGCTTAAGAATTTGGCCATTAGAGAGAGCAAGAAGTGTGGAGCAAGTGTATCTATACAAAGTTGGAGAAAATCCCAAATATAAGCAGGACTACTGAAAAATATCTCCCAGCTGAAGACAACTAGTAAAGATTTGAGGAGATAAGTAGCTTCTGCTACTTCAAATGTAAAAACAGCAAGCAAAACTCCAAGAAACAAGAAGAATCAAGGAAAAATGTCATCAGCAAAAGACAACATCTTCCAGTAACTGAAGTCAAAGACTCAGAATTTTGTGATCTAGCTGATAAAGATTCAAAATACCTGTTTTGATGAAAGTCTATTTGCTAAGAAAACACAAAAAGACAAATCAGTGAAATCAGGAAAACAATTTGTGAACAATATGAGAAATTTAACAAAGAAATAGACATCGTAAAAACAACCAAATAGAAATTTTGCAGCTGAGGAATTCGGTGAATAAAATGAAATAAAGAGTGTCACAGCAGAATAGATCAAACTCAGTACAGAAGCAGTGAGTTAGAGGATAGGGACTTTGAAATAACCTAGTCAGAGAATAATAAAGAAAACAGATATATAGATGGATAGAGATAGAGATAGAGATGGAGATAGAGCACTCCCTCCAACAGCACCAGAATACACATTCTTCTCAAGGGAACGGAGGAAGATTATCCAGGAGAGATCATATGAAAGGACACAAACAATGTCCTGGAGAATTTTAGAAGATGAAATCATACCAAGTATCTTTTCTGAGAACTATGATATAAAACTAGAAATCAGTAACTGGTGGAAAGCTGGAAAATTCACAAATATGTGGAGATCAAATAACATGCTCAAGAACAACCAATGGCTCAAAGAAGAAATCAAAAGGGAGATCAAAAAATAAATTGAAATGAGCAACATGGAGGTACAACATACCAAAACCTATGTGATACTGCAAAAGCTATTCTAAGAGGGATGTTTATAGTGATAAATACCTACATCAGGAAGGAACTCAAAAGAACACCTACATTTTACACCTCAAGGAACTAGAAAAAGGAAAACAAACTAAGTGCAAAGTTAGCAGAAGGAAAGAAATAACAAAGAACAGAGCAGAAATAAATGAATTAGACAACAGAAAAAGAAAAGAAAAAGTTAATGAAACTAAACTGTTTTTTAAAAAGATAAAATTGACCAACCTCTAGATACACAAAGAAAAGAGAGAGAAAAATCAAATAAATTCCATAGGAAATGAAAGAGTAGACATCATAACTATACTACAGAAATACATAGGACCATAAGAGACTACTATGAACAATTATATGCTAGAAATTTGACAACATACAAGAAATAAGTTTCTAGAAATATACAACCTACCTTGACTAACTCATGAAAAAGTAGAAAATCTGAAGAGACCAATAATGAGTAGGAAAATGTAATCAGTAATCAAAAACCTCCCATTACAGAAAAGTCCAGGACCAGATCGTTTCACTAGTGAAATATAGAAAATATGTAAAGAAGAATTAATGCCAATCCTTCTCAAACTTTTCCAAAATATTGAAGAGGAAGGACAATCCCAAGTCATTATATGAGGCCAGCATTTACCCTGATATCATAGCAAGATAAGGACACAAGAAGAACAAAGAACTGTAGGCCAATATCCCTGATGAACACAGATGGAAACATTTTCAACAAAATATTAGCAAACCAAATTCAACAGAATATTAGAAGGATCATTTACCATGATCAAGTGAGATTTATCCCTGGGATTCAAGAATTGTTTAACATACATAAATCAGTAAAAGTCACATACCATGGTAATAGAATGAAAGATAATAATCACATAATCACCTCAACAGATGCAGAAAAAGCACTTGGCAATATACAACATCCTTTTATAATGAAAATCCTCAACAAAAAGAGTATAGAAGGAACAGACCTTAAAGTAATAAAGGCCACATACAAAAAACACACGGCTAGCGTAGTCAGTGGTGAAGGGTTGAAAGCTTTTCCTGTAAGATCAGGAAGAAGACAAGTGTGCCCACTCTCATCACTCCTATTCGACATAATACTGGAAATCTGAGCCAGAGCAATTAGGCAAGACAAAGAAATAAAAGGTATCCAAGCAGGAAATGAAGAAATAAAATTGTCATTATTGGCAGATGATATGATCTTCTATAGAGAAAACCCTGAGGACTCACCAGTGCCCAGTCCATCCAAAATGGCAGCCAAGAGCACTCCGATGTGCTGCCAGCTGTAGATGTAGAGGTTGCAGCAGGCCGGGGAGCACCACAACACCTGATTTTGGTCTGTGCCTGGAAGGGAAGGCTTACTCCCCGATGACAGCCCATACTCGTGCTTCACTAGTATGTCCAGGCCCTACAGGGTGCTGGGCAGTGCCACCCTGTGCCTCAAGCATGACTGCGGCCAGCTCAGTAATGAGGACCTGTGCAGACCTGACGATAGCCCCTCAAGGATGTATGCAGGTGATCCGGCTCACCCTGTGCCTCCCACCCACCTCTCGGCCTGGCTGTCTCAGGCCGTGCCAGGGAGCCAACCGCACCATGTTCAACTTGACGCCTTCTAACAGGTGCACTACTGAGAACAGCTGCAGGAGGAACTGCGCCAGAGGGCCTGGCAGGAGGCTCTCTGTGCACAGCAGGAGGTCCTGGCCAAGAAGGGGTTCCACTGGGATGGGACATGGCTTTTGTCTTCCTTCTCCTCGCCACCTTCGTTGTAATGGTCTTTTCGGTTTTTATCAGAGAGAGGAAGACAGAGAAGCAGCCCCCAGCCAGCCCCAAGAAAATAGCCTTTTCAGTCTTTGCCTTCCATAGCCTACCTCTGCTGGAATCTGAAGGAACTGCTCTCCATTTCATTAAAACTCCTCAGAACAGTATTCTGAATGCATTGTCTTCCCTCCCTTTCTTCTCTCTCTTTTAAATCCTTGACCATAAGACTTTCATCCTCATCATTGTAGCCACCTCTGACCCAGAAAGGGTTAATAATCACTGGAAAAGGTTTGCCAACAAACTGTGACCCAGAGGTGGGAAGGCTGGTTATCCAATGATGGGTAAGACCTCCAGGGGGAGGCAACCTAAGCCAGGAACAGTCACCCAGGGCCACAGATGGATACACGATATCAGGAGCAGAAGGGGCCGTTGCCTAGGAGGACTTGCATGTTCTGAGATAAAAATATAAGAGCGCAGCAAAAACATGATAATATCAAAACAGACCCCAAGGGAGGGTTCCTTGAGAAATCACTAAGAATTCTTGCATCTGCTAATTACATTGTCCAGAATACCTGTGTATGTTTAACAGATGTAAGTTATGTATATATTGAAACACCGGTTACAATAAACTCAGAGTGGCCATCAGCCCTCTCCGAATCTATCCTGTTGTGTACATTGGATCGTGACACCGACATATGGTGACCCCGACGTGATCCAAGATCGGTGGCATTATTGGTGAGTAACGATATCGGGGAATTTCAACCACCTTTCAGCGGTCCTCCATGAGAATGATGGGCCAACAATTGACGACCCAGCAGAAACTATACTTTAAGACACTTCAGCAGCTGCTGAAGGCGATTTCACTTTCGGTTTCTCCAGCCAAGTTACAGAGGCTATTGCTGGCAACATCTACACATTGCCCCTGCTTCCCAGAGGATGGCACTTTGGACATTAGATTGTGGGAGAGGGCTGGTAAGGCACTAAAGTCTCGCCTTGAGCATGGCCTTTTCAGGGATGTACATATCTTAACGACTTGGAGAACAGTACGTACTGTGCTGTTCCCTTTGTCGGATCTATCAGATGAGGAAAAATCGGCCTCTTCACTCAAGCACCCTTCAGGCAAAGCTGAGGAGGCATCACCACTGTCTCCTCCGCCTAGCTTGCCGCCAAGAGACTTTTAAAAAGGCCGTTAGTAAATCTCAGACAAATTTTGAACAAACGTCCTCTGATGATGACGATTTACCATTCCCCCCTCCTTTAGAGAGGGGTTTCGCCTTCAAGAACCCTCTTGTCTTGCCTGCTGCTCCTCCTGGTACTCCACCAGCCCCGTATGTTGATTCCAGGCAGTATAGTGTGGTTGATAATTGCCTTCGGGTAGGATTAAATCGTGGAGATCCTGATGTTTAATCCTGTACCTTCCCCGTAGTGGTCAATCATAGGCAAAGAGAACATGAATCCCTTCCTTTTGAGGTGTTTAAGGAGCTGAAAAAGAGCATTAGAGAGAATGGAGTGAAGTCCCCTTTCACTGTCGGGATGATAGAGGCACTGGGAGCCAGTTATTGTATGCTGCCCTGTGATTGGCTTTTGCTCGCAAAAACTCTTTTGTCGCATGCTGAATATACTCTTTTCAGGTCTGAGCATAACGAGATATCTGTATCCCGATCTATGGATAATCTATTTTTAAACCCCCCTCTCCCAATCAGTGCTGACATGTTACAGGGGGTTGGCCAATATGAGACACCTCAAGCACAGGCTGAGGCAGATGGAATGTTGCATAGACAATGCTCAGAGGTGGCATTAGCAGCCTGGAAGGCAATTCCCCCTTCACGGGCAGACAGAGCCACCAATTCCTTTGTGAATGTCCTACAAGGGCCAAACGAGCCATACATAGAATTTAGTGACATAGAATTTATTAACAGGGAAGTGAGAGACACATAGCTCATCCTGAGGTCGCTCAATTTATCCTGTTGAAAATGCTAATGCTGATTGCCAATCTGCTATGTCTCACCTTAAAGGGCGAACTCATACTTTAGGGGATATGCTGCGAGCCTCTCAGGAAGTAGCAACTCATAGTCATGTGGCCAAAGTAATGGAGGCAGTGTTTTTGCAGCTGCCAGAAGGTGCTTTTGATAATGCCTGTTTTAAGTGCGGAAAACCTGGACATTGTGCAAAACAATGCAAGTACAGTCCAAAAGATATCCCTGGTAAAAGGGGGCCAGCCGATGTTAAAAAGCTGCCTTCTAAACCATGTCCTAGGTGCCAAAGGGGATTCCATTGGGCAAATCAATGTCGCTCTAAAACTGATGTAGATGGTAATCTAATCAACCGTGACTTGGCGTTGGGAAACTCGAAACGGGGCACACTTCCCAGTGCCCCGAAAAAATCAAGTTTGGGGAGCTCTCAATCAGCAGGCCCATTCTATGCGAATGATTTACTGGCGGCCTCGTCAGGAAGTGCTGGAGTGGATCTCATGGCCTCAGAGACAGTCTTCATAGATTGGGCTGACGAAACCTTTCTTCTTCCTACCAATCAGGATATTTTGGGTTATGAATGGGACGCTCTAGTTCAGCTTTGAAGGGCTTAAACATCATTCCCGGGGTAATTGATGCTGACTATCAAGATGAGATACAGATCATGGTCCGTTGTCTAGTTACTATGTGATAGAGGCATTCGCAAGAATAGCTCAATTAATATGAATATCTTACTTGCCCCCCATTCACGCCTCTGCTGCCAAGTGGGGAGCCAGTGGCTTTGGCCACACTGCTGATAATGCTTTTTGGATACAGTTATTAACATTAAATCAGCCCATTCTTACAGTATATATAGAAGAGATTCCCTTTGAAGGGCTCCTGGATACTGCGGTCGATAACCCCGTTGGCCTAAAAGATGAACCTCTGCATCTGTACAAGATGTAGGGGGACTTATGATGCCTGAGGTAAGTGATCACATACTCAAAGTCAGAGGACCTGAAAACAGAATTGCCTTAATCACACCCTACATTCTTCCAATTCCATACTCCCTATGGGGGTGAGATTTGCTTTCTCAATGGAAACTATCTCTAAGCCTTTTTCCTAGGGGCCAGTGATGTTACTAACATTCCTCCCATACCTATTCAATGGAACACTACCACGCCTGTATGGATAGATCAGTGGCCCCTTCCAAAAGAAAAATTACAGGTTTTAAAGAGGCTAGTACAGGAACAACTAAAATTAGGCCATATTGTACCCTCAATCACCCCAGTATTTGTGATAAAAAAGAAATCTGAAAAAATGGAGATTACTCCAGGACTTAAGGGTAATTAATGCTGTCATGCAACCTATGGGGGCTTTACAGAAGGGATTGCCAAACTCTTCTTTAATACCTGAGAATTGGCAAATTGTTGTTATTGACATTAAAGACTGTTTCTTTTCTCTACTTTTGTGCACTGCTGATAGGGAAAAGTTCACATTCACTGTCCCAGTTTATAACAATCAAGAGGTCCCCCAGAGATATCAGTGGATGGTCTTGCCTTAGGGCATGAAAAACAGTCCCACCATATGCCAACAATTAGTAGGAGATGTGTTATTAACTTTTTGAAGCAAATACCCTACTATACAACTTTACCATTATATGGATGATATTTTATTAGCAGCGTCAACTAAAAATTTATCATTAACAGCATACCAACAATTAATTGAATTGCTAAAAGGCAAAGGCCTGCTTGTGGTGCAAGATAAGGTACAGTTCACCTCCCCCTGGAAATTTCTAGGATTAATGATTGATAGACACCTGGTAAAGCCATGCATTCCCTCTATTTCCATGCCCAATACTTTAACATTAGTTACATTGCAACAGCTTTTAGGAAATATCAATTGGATACGTCCTTTTCTTGGCATCCCAACACATTCTCTGAGTCACTTGTTTTCCTTGCTACATGGTGACTCTTCCCCCTCTTCTATGTGCACTCCTACCCCTGAGGCAAAACAAGAACTAAGCCTAGTAAACAAGGCTCTAACCTCCCAATTTTTAAATCGCTTTGATCTGGAAATTCCCTTATGCCTTTATGAGATAAAAACACCTAAAAGTCCTACTGGTATCATCTTTCAAAAAGCGGGCAAGGTTATAAAATGCTTGGAATGGATATACTTGCCCCACACACCAGCTAAGGTACTCTATACACATTTTGATGGAGTAGCGGAGGTTACTCAAAGGGGAGGTTTACGGTGCTTACAATTGCGAGGTGCTGACCCTCAGACCATTTTTTTTACCTTGCACACTTTCCCAATTTGATCATGTTATGATGATCAGTTCACAAATACAAATGGCTTTGCAATCTTATATTGGTGAGATTTCTTTTAAATCCCTGTCTCATCCACTCTTTCGTTTTTGTGCACAAACTCCTCTTCAGTGATAGCTCCGGAAAAACCAGAAAAGCTGGTATGGGTTGGTTTGCTAATAATGACTGGCAGACCAAAGTCTCTCAGGGACATTCAACTATTCAAATTGCAGAATTGGTAGCTCTGTATCTAGCCCTGTGCAACTTTCCATCTCTTCCTTTGAATATTCTTACAGATCCCGCTTATGTAGCTAATGCAGTCCCGCTTTTGACCTCCGTTTTAAACTTTCATCCATAAAACTGGCATCCTCTATAATTCTATGGGACAAGCTATTATTGAGGGATGTCATAGAATGCTAAAGGCTGCTTTACAAAAAATGAAAGGGGGAAATGAGTATTATAAGAATGATCTGCAAGGTATTCTCAATCACACCTTATTTACATTAAATTTTTTGAATCTAGCGGAGGATGGCACATCAGCTACAGAAAAATATATGGGTCACACTCAGAACCATGTGGCCCAACAAAGGCCAGCATTACACACATCTGTTTCGACACAAAATCTTGGGAAAGTGTGCATTAAATGTCCTTATACGGATATCTGGGAGGGCCCTTTTATGGTTAATTGTGGGAAGAGAGGAGCTCCTTGTGTTTTGACAAATAAAAACATTGAGTGGATTCCATCAAAACGTGCGCGGCCTGCTCTGGAATTACCGGAAAATGAACAAACGGATAAGTAAATCAGTTTTTTTTCTTTTTTCCTCTTTTCTTCTCTAATGCATGTTGAGGTGATTTCAGAGCATGAAAATCTCACATATTGGGCCTTTATTCCTAATGCTCCTCTCTTTATTCTGGTTACTTGGTGGCATACCAATCCCCCTTTGTCCTCTAACGATTCTTGTTGGACAGGAGGAACCTGGGTACCCCCACAACAACATACAAGCCTGCACCAAAAGGGAGAAGAGCCTCTGGTGATGCATGCTAACGATTTACCTTTTTGTATGGTTTATCAAAACAAAAGCACAACATGTGTAACCTTTCAGGAACAAATGTATTTGTATTACCAACCTAAGAAAGGACAACAGGCAGCCAATCTGACATACATTACTGCTATATCAACATCTTATGAAGACAAAAGTAATGTCACACAAGATCCTTCCGTCCCAATTTGCCTTCCAAACACTCATTGGCATTACAAACATTACTAAATACAGTGGTCCCCTTGCCATACAGCATATCCAAGGCAGGGCAACATCTTTGGGGCCAATGTGCTGGATTAGGGAGCTCATGGACATCTTTTGAATGACAATCATACTTGGGCCTTCAACAGATCAAGTCAGAAACCTATAACATGGAGCGAACGCAGCTTATCTGGACCCCTTTTACAACAATCTTACAATGAGACAGTGTACAGCCACCTCACAAAGGAATATGGACGATCGGGTTGCCTTTTATATCATGACAATTGTCCCATGGCAAGTATGGGAATGAAACTGGCAATTATTTACTAACACTGGTCAAAAATGTTTCTGATACCTTTATGATTTGTACCAACCATCCTTATGTGTTATTATGGGGAAACAGTGTCCCTGTTATCCAAGAATCTTCTAGTATGTATGTAGTTAATATTTCTCCCCCATATTGGTATTCTGATTGCTGAACGCATTATAATGTAACCTCATTGAATGTGACCTATGTAATAGTGTTAAAAAGAAGAGCACATATTTGGTTACCTGTTTCTCTAAATCAGACATGGTCCGAAGATCATGCTCTACATATCCTCCTTGAGTCCATGAGAAAATTATGCCCTAAGCGGTTTTTGGCTACGCTAATCACACTCATTGTGTACACAGTGATCATCATTGCATCGGCCGCTACAGCTACTGCTGCCTTGGTCAGCAGTGTTCAAACAGCCCACAAGGTGGAGTCTGTCTTGGTAAATGTCACTCAAGAATTACAGACACAGGCGGCTAGTGGTAAAGGTCTAATGTCACAATTGCAGGCATTAGAGGCAGTAGTAGAGTGGCTAGGAGAGCAGCAAAATGTGTTAAATATGTGTATGAAAATAAAATGTGACTGGCAGTTTACCATGCAATGCGTTACCCCTCTACCATATAATAGCTTGCTGACATCTTGGCAAGAAATAAAAAAACATATACAGAGTGGTTTTAATACCTCCCTGGCCAATGACATCACTGGGCTACAAGCTGGGTTACAGAGACAGTTACAAGAAGTACATAAGGTGTTCTTTCAACGAATATTTCAGGACATTGAAAATGGGTTACACTGTCTAGAGCCCTCCAATTGGTTCTCCGGCATCAATTTACACATATTTGTTAATGCTGGTATGATTTTGATATTATTCATGTTAATAGTTTATGTTTTACCTCTGCTGTCCTCCCTGAAAAAACAACAAAGGCAACAAGAGCAAGCATTGGTTATGACGGGCCTTCTGGCCTCAGCACAACATGACACTTTCATTGCTTTAACAAACAAAAAAGGGGGAAATATAGCCACCCCTGACCCAGGAAGGGTTAATAATCACTGGGACAGGCTTGCCAACAAACCGTGACCCGGAGGTGAGAAGGCCAGTTAGCCAATGATGGGTAAGACCTCCAGGGGGAGGCAACCTAAGACAGGTACAGTCACCCAGGGTCACAGATGAAGACATGATATTGGGAGCAGGAGGGGCCGTTGCCTAGGAGGACTTGCATGTTCCAAGAAAAAATATAAGAGCACAGCAAAAAGAGAGGCCGAGTGAGGGCTTCTTGAGAAATCACAAAGAATTCTTGGCATCCACTAATTACATTGTCCAGAACACCTGTGTATGTTTAACAGATGTAAGCTATGTATATATTGAAATGCTGGTTATGATAAACTCAGAGTGGCCATCAGCCCTCTCTGCATCTATCCTGGTGTGTATATTGGATCACGACTCCGACAATCATGTCAACTAAACAACTCCTGTCAAGGTCTTGTCGATGTTGTGAAGGACCTCCACATCACCAAATCCAGCAGTCAATCCTCTATTCTCTCTTACTTGACTTTAGCTCCTTTGACACCATTGGTCCATCCTACTTTAAAATTTCCTTCTCTTGGTTTTGCCCCTACCTTTTTGGAAGCTCCTTCTCTTTCTTTTGCTCGCTTCTCCTCGTAGTCTCACGTTCTTAGTGCTGCAATGTTCAATATTTCTGACCTCAATCCTCTCCTCTTTCCTATCTGTTCTCACTTTCTAGGTAATTTCATGCTGCCGTGTAGATGTAAAGTCATATTTTAAAATAATGACTCCAAACTGCATCATTTCATACAAGATCATTCCTGATTGATTGACTCAACTCCTTCCTAGACAGGTCCACTTGGATGCTTCATATGTGTATAAAATTTGACATGTACAAAACCATAATCCTGAGAAATTATTCCCCAAACCTGCTTCATTCACAGGCTTCCTATCTCTGTAAATAGCAAAACTCCACTATTCCGTGTGTGAGACCAAAATACTTTGAGCTGCCCTTGACTCCTCTCTTCCTTTATCACCCCACATCAAATCCTTCAGCAAAAGCCATCAGCTGTACCTTCAAACTACATTCTGTATCTAACTGCCTACCACTACCTCAACAGCCACCTCTCTGGTCCCAGCCACCATCATTTTTCCTTCATTAGGTGACCTATTTGCATGGGATTCTGCTGGTATATATCTGTTGTCCCAAAATAATTATTAATAGCATTCTCTTTCCATTTCCACATTTTCAGCTTAAATTTCATTCAGTTTGAGCACTAAGTTATATGCTCACCATCCTTCCTGGGAGACTGCACTAGCCGTCCCGTTAATTTCAATGTTCTCCCTTGATGCCTCGCCCCCACAGCTAATTCTCAAGTTAATAACTGAATGATTTTTTTAAAAAAATATGTCTGTTTAATGACGACTCCACTCAAAAATGTCTTAATAGCTTCCAATATCAATAACCATAAAAATCACAGAATACCCAATGCCCTAAAAGACTTTATGTGAGATGGTCCTGCTTCTACCCTCTGATTTATCTCCTCTTTCTCTCCTCCCAAATATTTTTACACATAATACTAATGGACCATAAATCCCTGTACAAACACAGAAGTGAAGCCTCAGATATGACTTTATTTTCCATAACGGCCATAAGAAGGAAGGGAGACTGGATCAATTACACGATTCATGACACTGATAAAACAAACACAAATAAATTATTCAAATACTACATAGACAAAGAAGACACTTAGCCATGTCATTCTCACACAGAAGTCATTGCATGTTGTACTGAGAGATATATACAATACATTTCTTTCTTTGGATCGAAAAATGGATTTCACAGTGCTTTTTCTTGAAGCATGCTTTAGTAGAGACTTATGCCTTCATGCAAAGCATCATCCAGGAGTGGCAGTACTGTGGGGTGGAGAAGTGGGAGGTTAATCCAGGAATAAAACGTTGATAAGATGGGTGGGGCAATGTTTAATATGACGTGAGCATAGTGAATCCCACAGTAAGTCTGCCTTTCTAGTGGAAAAGGTCTCATCCTGATGATTACCCCTTCAAGCTGAAAACAGTCTCTCAAGGGGATGCTGTAAGTATCCTACTGTTATTATTTGGAAATCTTTGAATATTGTTTGATTGGGCTATAAAATTCACTCCCTTGTGAGTTGATAAACATAGTCCATTCCCTCTGGACTAGACTACTGGGGAGTGTCCAATGGACTTTGACACTTAAAAGTGATAAATAGCCACAGATTCCTGACTACACAACCAGCCAATCCACCTGTCACCATACTTCTCTCACTGCATGCCTGAAACTTTCTCTAGATTGAACTGTGAAGAGTAAGAATAGAAGTTGTGCCAATGTCATTGCAATGTTTTTTGGGGGAGTTAGGTGTGGTCCAGATCCTTGTTCACAGCTTCAAGTCAAGGTGCATGGGACTCACATAATCTTGAAAAATTTTCCTTGAAAAATGCTCATGCCCTTGATAGACAAAGAAATTCGTCTCAAATCTTGAGGAAATGTTCACGGAAGAGTACAATGGCGGACAGAGTGATGGAGAAAAGACCCCAATTCTGAGGACCTCTCACTTTCCTAATAAGAGTTGACCTTCTCTCAGCCCTCAACATCTCTCCAGAGTTTCTTACCTAGCCATCTTAGCCATTTTTCAGGAGCCATCACAAATGCCTCTATTCTCCTCTATCAAAGATGCTCCTGTATTCTTTTATCTATAAAATATTGTTCATTCATTCAAGCAAGAAGCATTCCCTGGGATTCTGCATAGTTATCACTTACAAATCCATTAATATATCCTGTGATGTTAATTTATTTAATGTGTGTCTCAGTATACATATTAGTAAAATGAGGATAATAGTGATATCTTCTTCATAAGGTTAGTATAAGGATGAAATTGAAGGATATAATGCATTGGAGGTTTTCAAATTGTCTCTAACACCTAGTGAGCACCTATGCATGTTAAGTATTATCATTGCATTACAGTAAACAATATTTATTTGTTAAATTAAAAGAATAGTGATGATGATAAAATGAGCTAAGGCAGCGGTTGGCCCCACCACCAAGTGGTTAAACTTCCACCTGCTCTGCTGTGCTCTGGTGGCCCAGGTTCATGGGTTTAGATCCTGGGCACAGACCTATACTACTCATCAAGCCATGCTTTAGCAGCAACCCACATACAAAATAGAGGAAGAATGGCACAGAAGTTAGCTCAGGGATAATCTTCCTGAAGTAAAAAAGAGGAAGATTGGTAATAGGTGTTAGCACAGAGCTAATCACCTAAAAAACAAAATGAGCTAAGGCATATAAAACATAGTACATATAAAACATTAAGACATGATGTTCTGCAAAAAAATTTGGAACATTTAATAAATTTGTCACTCTCATTTATTGTGTTTTGCAAGTTTCCAATCCCTGTTCTGGGAGATTTAAATTTTTCTTAACATGTGATCTATTTCCTATGAGATTAAATTGTACGTATGAACACTACTGGTCTTTTTGCTCTTGCACCCACTTTTTAAATTTTTATCTTTGAATAATTTTAGATTTACGGAAAAGTTACAAAGATGGTACAGAGAGTTTCCATAGTTACTAAAATGTTTTGAAACTAGATAGAAGTGACGGTTGCAAAACATTGTGAATATACTTCATACCCCTCAATGCCACTTTAAAATGTTAACTAATTTTTACACTCATTTTGTATTGACTGACTTATTGAAATCATATTCAGTCAAAGGATGTTTTCAGCTGTCAGCTCACTATCTGCAGCCAATCCATCATCTTCGGTCAATGACACTTAGATGCTTTATTTCTTTTTCTCCTTTTATTGCATTGGTTGGAACTTGCAGGGTGTTGATAAATGACATTGCTGATGGAGGACTTTCTTTTCTTCTTTAATACATAAAGAGGGATCCTTCTAATACTCCTGCCACAGGGTCTCATGTGGGCATTTTTGGAGATAATTTTGATGTTTATTTAATTTCTTCTTTAATTATTGTGTTGTTATCCTACATCCTGATTCAACTTTGGACACATATTTTCCCAGAGATAAATTTGTTTCTTAGAGATTTTCAAACTTTTAACATGGAATAATAAGTAATATTACCTTGCAAAGTTGAATACTTTCTTATATCTTTCCTTATTTTTTCTCATTCCTAATTTTAGGCATTTCTGTTATTTTTAAAATTCTGATCCTTTTCATTAAACTTCTGTCTAATTTAATCTATTTGTTTGATTTTGTCAAAGAATTAGCTCGGGAATTTACTTCTGTGTTGTGGAATATTTTTCTTTTTAATACATTAACTCTTTTTAGTTTAAATTTCTGCTATAACTAGTTTTGTTTTGAAGAACTTTTATTAACATCTTCAAAACTTTTTTTTAAATGTAACTGCATTTTGTATAATTGGTTTCTTTTGTTCTTATGGAAAAATTGAATTAACTCATTCTATAAATTTCAGGTGTACATCATTATATATTTTGGTTTATATGTAGATTATAACATGTTCATCACCCAAAGGCTAATTACAGTCTGTCACCTCACATGTGAGCCTAATCACCCCTTTCATCCTCCTCCTTCCCCTTCCCCTCTAGGAATCACCAATCCAATCTCTGTTTCTATGTGTTTGTTCATCATTGTTTTTATCTTCTACTTATAAGTGAGAGCATATGGAATTTGACTTTCTCTTTCTGATTTTTTTCACTTGTTATAATACCCTCAAGGTCCGTCCATCTTGTCACAAATAACCATAGTTCATCATTTCCTATGGCTGACTAGTATTCCACTGTGTATATATACCACATCTTCTTTATCCATTCATTCCTTGATGAGTGCCTAGGTTGACTCCAAGTTTTGGCTATTGTGAATAATGCTGCTGTGAATATAATGTTGCATGTATCATTATGCATTTATGTTTTCATGTTCCTTGGATAAATACCCAGCAGTAAAATTGCTGGATCATATGGTAGATTTATTCTTAATTTTTTGAGAAATCTCCAGTTTTCCATAGTGGCAGCACCAGTTTGCACTCCCACCCGTAGTGTACCCTTCCCTCCACATCCTCTCCAACACTTATTGTTTACTGTCTTGTCAATTATAGCCATTCTGACAGGAGGGAGGTGATATCTCATTGTAGTTTTGATTTGCATTTCCTTGATAGTTTATGATGTTGAACATATTTTCAGGTGCCTGTTAGCAATGTGTATGTCTTCTTTAGAGAAATGTCTGTTCAGAGCTTTTGCCAATTTTTTAATCAGCTTGTTAGATTTTTTTGTTGTTGAGATGTATGAGTTCGTCATATGTTTTCGATATTAACTCCTTATCAGTAATAGGGTTTGCAAATAGCTTTTCCCAGTTCTTAGGTTGTCTTTTCATTTTGTTGATGGTTTCCTTTGCTGTACGTAAGGTTTTTAGTTTGATGTAGTCTCATTTGTTTACTTTTTCCATTGTTTCCCTTGCCTGGTCAGTCATGGTACTTGAAAATATGCTGCAAAGACTAATGTTGAAGAGCATACTGTATGCGATTTCTTCTAGAAATTTCATGGTTTAAGGTCTTACATTCAAGTCTTTAATCTATTTTGAGTTAGTTTTTGGGTATGGTGTAAGACAGTAGTCTACAATCATTCTTTTGCATTGGCTATCTAGGTTTCCCATCACTATTTCTTGAAGATATTTTCCTTTCTCCATTGTATGTTTTTGTGTTCCTTGTCAAATATTGGCTGTCCAAAGATGTGTGGGTTTATTTATGGGCTCTCAATTCTGTTCTATGGATCTGTGTGTCTGGGGTTCTTTTTGCCAGTACCATGCTGTTTTGGTTACTATGGCTTTGTAGTATATTTTGAATTCAGGGAGTGTGATAACTCCAACTTCGTTCTTTTTTTCTCAGGATTGCTGTGGCTACTCAGGGACTTTTGTTGTTCCATATAAATTTTAGGATTTTTTGTTCTGTTTCTGTGAAAAGTGCTGTTGGAGCTCTGGTAGGGATTGCATTGAATCTATAGATTGCTTTACAAAGTACAGCACATTTTAACTATGTTAATTCTTCCAATCCAAGAACACAGAATATCTATCCATTTCTTTCTGTCTTCAGTTTCTTTCAACAATGTTTTATAGTTTTCACTGTACGGATCTTTCAGCTCTTTGGCCAAGTTTATTGCTATATATTTCATTCTCTTTCTGCTGGTTCATTGTTAGTGTATAGAAACACAACTGATGTTCTCTATGTTGATTTTGTGTCCTGTTACTTGACTGTATTTATTTATTATTTCTAAAAGCTTTTTGGAGGATCTGTTAGGGCGTTCTGTATATTAAATCATGACATCTGCAAGTAGTGACAGTTTAACCTCTTCCTTTTCAATTTGGATCCCTTTTATTTCTTTTTCTTCCCTGATTGCTCTGGCTAAGACTTCCATGTTAGCTGGGGGTTTGTCATACATGGCCTTTATTATGTTGAGTTATTTTCCTTCTGTACCCATTTTATCTAGAGTTTTTATCATAAATGGATGCTGTATCTTTTCAAATGCTTTCTCTGCATCTATTGAAATGATCATGTGATCTTTATTCTTCATTTTGTTAATGTGGTGTGTCTCATTGATTGATTTGTGGATTTTGAACCATACCTGTTTCCCTCGAATAAATCCCACTTGATCATGGTATATAATCTTTTTAATGTATTGTTGTATTTGGTTTCCTAGTATTTGGTTGAGGATATTTGCATCAATGTTCATCAGTGATTTTGGCCTCTACTTTTCTTCTTTTGTGTTGTCCTTGTCTGGTTTT
This sequence comes from Equus quagga, assembly GCF_021613505.1. Classification (NCBI taxonomy): domain Eukaryota; kingdom Metazoa; phylum Chordata; class Mammalia; order Perissodactyla; family Equidae; genus Equus; species Equus quagga. The sequence continues at coordinate 21,493 of NW_025798170.1, read as the reverse complement.
GATATCAGAATAATGTGAGTTTCATAGAATGAGTTAAGAAGCTTCTCCTTCTCTTCAATTTTGGCAGAATTTGAAAAGGATAGGTAGTAAGTCTTATTTGAATGTTAGAATTTACCAGGAAAGGTGTCTGACCCAGGACTTAGATTTTTGGGAGGTTTTTGATTATTTTTTCAATATCTACTGGGGATTGCTCTATTCAAATTCTCTATTTCATCCTTTTTATTTTTAAAGATTTTATTTTTCCTCTTTCTCCCCAAAGCCCCCTGGTAGCTAGTTGTGTACTTTCAGTTGTGAGTCCTAGTTGTGGCATGTGGGATGCTGCCTCAGCATAGCGTGATGAGTGGTGCCATGTTCGCACCCAGGATTTGAACTGGCAAAACACTGGGCCACCAAAGCAAAGCATGCAAATTTAACCACTGGGCCATGAGGCCGGCCCCTCTATTTCTGCTTGATTCAGTTTTGGGAAGTTGTATGGTTCTAATAATTTGTCCCTTTCTTCCAGATTGTGTAATTTGTTGGTGTATAGTTTTTCATAGTATTCTCTTATAATGTTTTGTATTTCTGAATTGTTCACTGTAATTTCTCCTCTTTCATTTCTGATTTTATTTATTTGAGCCTTCTCTCTTTTTATCTTAGTGAGTCTAGCTAAAATTTTTGTCCATTATTTTATCTTTTCAAAGAACCAGCTCTTAATTTCATTGATTTTTTCTATTGACTTTTTAGTCTCTGTTTCATTTGTTTCTGCTCTGCTTTTTACTTCCTTCCTTCTATTGATTTTGACGGGGTTTTTTGTTCTTCTTTTTCCAGTTCCTTTAGGTGTACTGTTACATCATTTTCGATTTTTCTTGTTTGTTGAAGTAGTCCTGTATTGCTGTAAACTTCCCTCTTAGCACTGCTGTTGTTGTATCCCCTAGACTTTGGGATGTCATATTTTCATTTTCATCTGTCTCCAGGCAATTTTTTATTTCTCCTTTGATTTCTTCATTGACCCAGTCGCTGTTCAGTAACATTTTCTTTAATCTCCACATTTTTGTGGCTTTTCTGATTCTCTTCCTATAGTTGATTTCCAGTTTCATACACTTGTGGTCAGAAAATTTGCATGATATTATTTTGATGTTCTTAAATTTATTGAGACTTGTTTTGTAGCCTAATATGCAATCAATCCTTTTGTGTCTGTTACTAATTGTTTTATAAATTTAGGTGCTCCTGTGTTATCTGCATAGATATTCACAAGTGTTATATCTTCTTTTGGGATTGTTCCCTTTATCATTATGTAGTGTCTTTCTTTGGCTCTTGTTACAGTTTTCGTTTTATAGTCTATTTTTTTCTGATATAAATATTGCTACCCCAGCTTTCCTTTCTTTACCATTTGCACGGTATATCTTTTTCCATCCCTTCACTTTCAGTTTGTGAATGTCTTTATGTCTGAAGTGAGTGTCTTTTATGCAGCATATTTATGGGCCTTTTTTTTTTTTTTATCCAATCGGTCACCCTATGCCTTTTGATTGGAGCATGTAGTCATTAGCATTTAAAGTAGCTATTGATAAATATGTACTTATTGACATTTCATTACTTTTCTTCCGGGTCTTTTAGTAGTTTTTCTCTGTTCCTTTCTTCTTCTCTTCCTCTCTTCTCTTGTGGCTTGATGGCTTTCTTTATTATTACGTTTGGGTTCCTTTCTCTGGCTTATTTTTGTATTTATTATAGGTTTCTGGTTTGTGATTACCAGGGGCTTCAAATATAATAGTCTACATATATAGAAATCTATATTGAGTTGATGGTCTCTTTAGTTTAACCTCTTTCTAAAAGCTATTCTCTTTTACTCCTCTCCTCCCACATTGTATGTTTTTGATATCATATCTAACCACTTATCTTGTCTGTATTTATCCATTACCCTCCTATCGTGGAAATAGGTAGTTTTAGTGCTTTTGTCTTTTGACGTTAATATTCTCTTCGTAGGTGGTTGATCTGCTACCTTTACTGTATTTTTGCATTTAGCAGTGATTTTATTGCTTTTTGGGGTAATCTTCTTATTCCTATTTGTGGTCTTCTTTTCCCACTTAAACAAGTCCCTTTAGAATTTCTGGTAAAACTAGTTTCTGGGTGATAACCCCTTTTAGTTTTTGCTTGTCTGGTAAACTCTTTCTCTTTCCTTACATTCTGCATGATAACTTTCCAAGGTAGAGTATTCTTAGCTGCAGGTTTTTTTCTTTCAGCATTTCAACTATATCATGCCACTCACTTCTAGCCTGTAATGTTTCTACTGAGAAGTCAGCTGATAGACTTCTGGAGTTTCCTTTGTATGTCACTTGTTGCCTTTCTCTTCCAGCTTTTAGGATTCTTTGTTTGTCTTTAATTTTGGACATTTTAATTGTAACATGTCTTGGTGTGGGCCTCTTTGGGTTTATCTTGTTCGGTGATCTATGTGCTTCCTGTACTTCCTGGTGTTATGTGTGCTTTCTTCCTTAGGTAAGGGATGTTTGCAGCTGTTATTTTTTTCAAATAGATTCTCTGCCCCTTTGTCTCTCTCAACTCCTTCTGGGAGACCAATAATACTAATATTAATGTGCTTGATGTTGTGATAGAGTTCCCTTAGACTTTCCTCATTCTTTTTAATTCTTTTCACTTTTAGCCTTTAAGCTTGGGTGGTTTACTCTAGTGTTTTGTCTATCTTGCTGATCAATCCTTCTGTATCATTCACTCTGCTGTTGAGTCCCTTTAGTGAATTTTTAATTTCCAGTATTGTATTCTTCATTTTTGATTGGTTATCTTTTATATTTTCCTACTCTTTCTTGATGTTCTCACTGTGCTCACCTATTCTTCTGCCAAGATCAGTGAGAATCTTTATGACTTCTGTTTGATTTCTTTGTCAGGCAGATTGCTTATTTCTGTTTCTTGCAGTCCTTTTTCTGGGATTTTGCCCTGTTCTCTTGCTTGGAATGTACTGCTTTGCCTCCTCACTTTGCCTCTTTCTCTGTGCATATATCTATGTATTAGGTGGGCCAGCTAAACCTCCTTATCTTGGAGAAGCGGCCTCATGTAGGAGACATATTTTGAGGACCAGCAGGGTGATTCCCTCTCATCACCAGTTCCAAATGTTCCAGGAATGATCCCTGTGTGAGCTATGTGTGTCCTCCTGTTGGTGCAGCATTGTTCTTGCTGCAGGTACCTAAGGAGGCTATGCTGTCCCCGTGGCCAGCTGGATGTAATGCTCAGTACTGTGTGGCTACTGTGGATCCTTCAGTCAGTTTATTTTGTTTGCGAGCCTCAGCACAGTTGGCTGCAAAGTCTAACAGCACATTCCTGTTGCAATTTTTCTGTTAATAAGGTAGGTCCCCACTGTGGTTGGTTTTTGGTTCAGGGACTTACAATTGCTGTAGGCCTCTGAACTTCAAGGCTATTTTGAGCTCTCCCAGGATTACAGCTGAGTGGCGTTGGCCCCAGGTATGAGACTACCCAATTATTTCAGGCTTTGGAATGCATAGCTCATCCCCTATTTGAGAAGCACAAGTCTTCTGCTTCTAAGCCCCATGGCCAGCACATTCACACACATGGTCAACACTCTTTTGGCCTGTGCACACATCCCAATCCCCTGGAGTGGACACAGTCACCTACCTGTAGTGGTAGCCACACACTCCACCAATGCTCCACACATTCCACCTGCTCCTCATGACTGTCCTGCACTGCAGATGTGCACCCACTCACCTTCCTGAAGAGGATCCAGACACCCAGTCTATGCTGGCCACAATGGTGTCCAAGGGCTTGCTGTTTTGTGGCACCCGTCCCTAGGACTGCTGCCTGCCCTGGCTGAGCTGGATTAAATCAGTGCTCTACTGGGTGGGGCACACCCTGGGATAACAGGCCAGGGGAAGAACTCCAATGATACCTGCCAGTATCTGTGTCAGGACACCTGTACAAGGTCACAATAATGGCTTTCTCCATTCTCTCAGTCTCTGGAGAGGTCTCATCCCTCCCCGAGATGCACTCAGAGCCCATCAGGTGACTCTCTTTTCTCCAAAGGACTTTGCACCTTCTTTCTGGTGATTTTAGGTTGCTTTCCAAAACAGGTGAGTTTTTCCATTGGCCCTTTAAGAGCTGGCTTTTCTCTACTTATGTCCAATAACTTTTCTTGGGGTATTCCTCATTGTAGTTAATAACCAATGGAGCCATATATCATTACACTTGTCTCAGTTGTGCTGTGTCCCAAGGATGTTTACAGTGGTAACACTCCCCCACTCAGGTCCCCTGCTCCTCCAGGGAAGGCTGTGTACCTTAGTATTGCTCTTGGCTGGCTGTGAAGCTCCACAGCTCATGAAGGTGGCTTTTTTCTCTTCAGACAGGAATTTCTGCCTCTTCCACCTAAGTCAGGACTGTCCCTTGTTGCAGGGATTCTTTTTATCCAGTTTTAGTTCCTTCTTAGTGATAATTGTTTCAAAAATAGCTGTAACTTTGTTGTGTTTGTGGAAGGAGGTGAGTGAACAGTCCACTTATACCACCATCTTGACCTCTTTCCTCAATGTCTTCAAATCTTATAGTGTTTATTTATTGAGGATAGACTACATGTGTATTTGTGTGCAGTTTTTGTAATGTATAATAGAAGAAAAATGAATCTAAATGTCAAGATTCATGTTACCACTCAAAGATGATCCATGCCCACATTTTGCCATAACTTGGTGTAGATTTTTTTGGCTTTGTGCAAATATGTGTTAATTAGATAAGATCTGTATGCTGATTTGATTTCTCCAGGCTACAAATGCAGATCAATTACCTTCCCATAGCAGTATCTGAAGTGTCATTTCTCTTTCCACAGGATAGGATTTTGCATTCATAATCCTTTTTATAAAGAACTTATCAATACCGTCAGTCTTATTTTCATCTTACCCTCATAGGTTAATAATAAAAAGAAAACTCTCTCAAATATTTATTGTCCTTTATACATTTTCTCTTGTGAAGCTTTAATGTCCTATGACTTTTTCCAAGTTAATGTATTCATCTTTCTATGATTATAATTAAAGCTTTATAGATTAAAGATATTAGCTTTTATCACTCAGATAAATTATTTTTTGCACTCTAATTTTATGAATGGCATATTTTCTCATTCAGAATTTTTCAACTTAGGGCACAACTTTCAACTTGTTGACTTTTTCTTCCCTTATTTCTACCAGAGCCCTTTTATTCAGACAGAACCTCTAAGCCTAGAGATAATTTTTCCTAGTAACAATCGGTAACCACAATTTGTCAGCAAAGAGGTCCAATCATTAACCACAATGAATGACTTCTTAAATCCCCTAGGATCAGAAAAAGGATATTTCTTTCATTCAAGGAAATGTATATTTTGAATGAATTTTGTATGGATTTTTTGTTCATTCTGGGCAAACCCAGAAGTGCCATGGAAAGAGAAAACCAAACAAGAGTTGGAAAGTTACTCCTCATCTGATTCACAGAAGAGCCAGACATGTAGCCTCTCTGTTTTGGACTGTTCCTGTCCATGTACCTGGTCATGTTTGCTGGGAATCTATTCAACATTCTGGCCATCATCTCAGACTCCCACCCCCACAGGCTCATGATTTCTTCCTCTCAAACTTGACCTTTGTTGTCTTCTATTTCACCTTCACCACCAGCCCAAAGATGCTGCTGAACCTGCAGACACAGAGCAAAGCTATCATCTATGCAGGCTGCCTTAGACAGAGATTTTTTCTTTGCACTTGGATGCCTGGACAATTTCCTACTGAGTGTGATGTCCTATGTCTGTTTCATGGCCATCTGTCACCCACTTCACTACACGGTTATCATAAACCCTTATTTCTTTGGATTGCTGGCCCTGGGGTCCTGGAATGTCAGTGTCATGTGCTCCCTGATTGAGACTTTGAAAATTTTGAAGCTGTGCTTCTGCACAAACAGGGAAATTCTACACTTTTTTTGTGATTTTCCAGAATCCCTGAAGCTTGCCTGTTCACACATCCTCATCAATAACATAGTGGTGAATTATGTGACTATTGTCCTGTGTGTTTTCTCTTTCTCTGGTATCTTCTTTTATTAGTCTCAGATTTTCTCCTTCTTCCTGAGAATTTCATCAGCCAGGGGCAAGTACAAATCCTTTTCCACCTGTGAGTGTCACCTCTCAGTGGTCTGCTTGTTCTGTGGCACAGGCCTTGGAGTCTGCTTCAGTTCTGCAGCCACTTCATTCACTAGGATGTCTGATGGCCTCAATGATGTACAGCATGGCCACCCCCATATTGAACCCCATCTTCTTCAGTCTGAGGAACAGGCACATGAAGAGGGCCCTGGGGAGTCTCCTCAGCAGGGGGCACTTCTCACCATTAGGACTATTATGGGACTCTCATGAGTAGCTGGATGCACAATACTGAGTATCAGAAATCTTGGCTCTCTTTGCCCAATATATTTATTTTTCCTAATTTTACATGTTTTAAAGCAAAACTTCCCTTTTGTCCTCCCAGCCTTCTCTATTTTCCTTCAGGTTATATCTTGGGTTCTCTTTTTCACTTTGTAACCAGTCATTTTAACTTCATATGAATATAATCTGGTATTTTCTCAATTTCCTCAGTAATGATTTGGATTTCTTAAAAAATAAAATAAAATGTCATGTATTTAATTTATATCCTCAAAGTGATGAGATGTGTACTTATGTTGAAAATATTGTCCCGGGAACTCATTCAGAGATGATTTCTTAGATTACGTGAATGAAATCAATTCAAATAGTTGCCCAAAGTTTTGTATGGTTTCAGTGACATCAACTTTACTGAATTTCTCTACTCATCCATTTCTTGAATTTCAGAACTATATATTTTCCAGCTCTGAAACTGCAATGCCTGTTACAATACTTACGAAGGAGTTTATACTTAGTGAATATTTGCTAGATGGAGTAAAAAAATAGGTGAGTGGATGGTTAAGTATAGAGACTGGAGCAAAAATAATAGAAATATATTGATTAAATAAAAGCCTTTGAGCTAGAAAATGGATTCACTTATTGATATTGATGATAAAAATAATTACAGCACTCAGTATATGCTGGCACTGTTTAAGCATTTTATACACATCGCCTCATTGAATTTTTCCAATAATATTTTTATGTGGTTAGTATCATTTACCCTTAGTTATAGATAGGTCAGCAAGAATTTATCATATCTAGACAACTAGCTGAAGGTCACAGATGTGGTGAAGAGTCTCAAGCCCAGGACTGTATAAATCAGACCACTTTCTACGTCATCAGGCCGTGTTGCTGCTAGTGAAAACTTGTTATAATAATAGCTGAGCCTCCAAACAAAGAAGAATCCTCTAATATCTAAACTCCCACTTCTGGAAGTCTTCTCTCCAGCCAAGAAATAGTCTATCTGTTGGGCCTTCAGTCTTAGAAAGAAATCAAATCCTAAAACCTAAGTGTCCATTGATGGATGAATGGATAAAGAAAGTATAGTACACACACACACACAGAAACGTGTATTACTCAGCCTTAGAAAAGTAAATCTTGCCATTTAGGATAACATGGACGGATTTGAGTGCATTATACGAAGTCAAAATAAGTCAGACAGAGAAAGACACATTCCATATAATCTTAGTTAATTGTGCAATCTAAAAAGGAAAAAACAAGCTCATATTTACAGAGAACAGACTGGTGGCTGCTAGAAGTGGGTATGGGGAGTGAGTAAAATGAGTGAAGGGAGTCAAAAAGTACAAACTTCCAGTTATAAATAAATAAATTCTGGTGATGTAATGCAGAGCACTGTAACTCTATAGTTAATAATATTGTATTGTATATTTGAAAGTTGTTAAGAGAAAAGATCTTAAAAATTTTCATCAGAAGAAAAACAAATTGCAGTTCTCATTGGAAGAGAAACTAATTGTGACTAGGTATGGTGACGGGTGTTAACTAAACTTATGGTGATCATTTGCAATATATACATATATCAGATTATTGTGATGTACACCTGAAACTAATGCAATGGTATTTCTTAATTACACCTCAATAAAAATAAATAAAATTTAAAAAGAAATAAATCAAGCTGTAGAGAAAAAATTATGTTTCCTTACTATTTTAACTTGCTTTGATTGTTTTAAAGTTGAGTATATCTTCATGTTTATATATTTATTTGCATTTATTCTTTCTATATTTTTGGTTGACATGCTTGGATCATTTATCATCTTCAGTATTTCAATTCTCATTGATTTTAAAGAAGCTTTTATTGGTTTACATTTTATACTTTCGATATTTAATGTGTTCTAAATATTTTTCTTAGTCTTACATGGTTTTCTCCATATTGTTTGACTTACGGGTGTTTAATGTACTGGATGCGTTCAATTTTATTCTCCATTATATTACTTTATTTTTGGTCCGCCTGGTTTACGCTCAGCAGATTAATCTAATTTTACTTCTAGATGTCTACTGCTATTTTATATCTTTCCTCCAAGTTCATTTTATTATACTGATTTGCATTAAGATAAAAATTTAAAATTATTTTGCTTCCAACTAATAACGAATTGCCCAACCACCATTTCTTTCAGAATCCTTTCTTTCATCATTGGTTTTGATTCAATTTCATAACATAATAGCTTCTTATTTTACTGGATTTGTGTTTCATTATTCTGCTGTGTTGACATAGCTATTTAAATTTAAGCCAACTTCACAATGTTTTAATAAGAACAGCCTTATTATATATTTTATTAGAGAGCAGACCAAGTCATCCTCCTTAACCCTTCTTTTCAAAAATCATCTTGCCCTATTATTATTGTTGAAAACACAGCTAAATTGCCTTTCTAATATCCATTCTCACCTTTTTACCAATAGCGGAACACTGATCAGATAGATGTGGAAATATACTCAGGTTAACATACCAATATAGGAGCAATCATGTGTCTCGGTTTACTATCGTTACTATTGCCAACTGATTACCACAAATCTAGTGGCTTAAAAGAACACAAATGTATTATCTTACAGTTCTGGAGATCATAAATTCAAAACGGATCTCACTGAGATAAAATTAAGATGTCTTATAGGGCTGCATCCCTTTCTAGAGGCTCTAAGGAGTAACCTCCTTTCTTGTCTTTTCCATGTTCTAGAGACTACCCACATTCCTTATCCCATGGTCTCTTCCTGCATCTTCAATTCCACTAAAGGCTGATTGAGTCTTTCTCATGTCTCATCACTTTGACTCTTATTTCTGCCTCCTTCCACGCTCAAAGACTCTTGTGATTACAATGGGCTCATCCAGATAACCCAGGATAATTTTTCTCTTTTAAGGTTAAGTGATTGGCAACCTTAATTCCTTTTAAAACTTTAATTCTTTTTTATATACCTTAACACTTTTACAGGTTCTGAAGATTAGGATGTAGCCATTTTGGGGAGGCCATTATTCTGCCTAACCCACCAAGCGATGCAATTTTTCCTAAATATAGGTAAACTGATATTTGTTTATGAGGCTTCTAGAAAAACACATATTTTTCTAATTAAAAAAATTTAGATTTTCAAAGTGGTGAAATAGGAGTTTTCTAATAACTTCTTCCCAAAGAGCATCACTTTTGATAATCATCTACAGTAGAGAGTACCTTCACAGAAGTCCAGGGTTCCAACAGAGGAACTCAAGCCAAAAGTTGGAGCAAAAAACATTTGATATTGTACACATTGAACAGGCTAAGAGGAACAACTACACTTTACCCACGTGACCCTCTCTTTCAAGGCAGCACATTCAGTGTCAGAAAAGAACTTCTTGGCTAAGAGTTATTCCCATGGTGGAATGTGAGAGTATGTGAGCGAGCATCTGGATTCCCCAATTGGATGGAATGTTGACAGGGAGATTCACTTCATTCTCAACCCACCCAGAAAACTGCGGTGTGCTGCACAACTTAGGAGTGAAAAGCATCTGAGAGGACAGCACCAAGGGCTCTAAAATTTCATCTAAGAGATGTGGATCCTACTAATCACTCTACAGATTTCATGATGATGAGCCATTTGGATAGTCTCACCTGCAGATACCCCTAACTGGCCATGGAAACCTCTAACACTTTGTATGCCTCATCCCCATACCCCACAAGTCCATGGCTGACTCCCTGTGTACATTCCCGAGGATGCCCAGCATGAGACTTTGTGAATGGTAGTGAGAATGCACAGAAAGCCAGCCAGATAGCGGTTTTTGGAGAAAGGACACAAACCTGAGCATTTAACACCACCCAAGGGAAGGTAAGTGAGAGTCTAACAGTACCTGGCCTGGCTTTGCAGATTTGAAAGACATAATCTTAATAGAAGCTGAATCACATTCTTCTCAAGTGTACATGGATTATTCTCCAGGATAGATTGTATCATAGGTAACAAAAGAAGTCTCAGAATATTTAAAAAGTTTGAAATCATACCAAGTATCTTTTTCCTATCACAATGCTATGAAACTAGAAATAAAAACAAGGGGAAAATTGGAAAATTTAAAATTAAGTGTTAGTTAAAGAATGCACTCATGAACAGCCAATGGGCAAAAAATAAATCAAGAGAAAGAAAAAATACATCTTGAAACAAGTGAAAATGAAAACACAATACATCAAAATTTCTGGGTTTCAGCAAAGTGTAATATAAACTATCAGAGGGAGATTATATGAATAAATGCCTGCAATTGAAAAAACATCTCAAATTAACAACTTAACTTTACACCTGAAAGAATGAGAAAAAGAAAAAAAAAACTATGACTGAAATTCAGAGAAAGAAGGAAATAAAAGAAGCAAAGATGAGGGCACAAATAAAAGACAAAGGCCACAGAAACAATTGAAAAGGTCAATAAAATTAAGAGCTATTTTTTGAAAAGATAAAAAAATGACAAGCTTTAAGCTAGACTACTGAAAAAAAATTATATATGAAAGAGGAAACAGCAAAACTGCTACCACAGAAATACAAAGGGTCATAAGAGACTACTATGACAAATTCTATGCCAACAAATTTGATAACCTAGAGGAAATGGATGACTTCCTAGAAATATGTAGCTTACCAAGGTTAAATTATGAAGAAATAGAAAATCTGAGCAGATCAATATCAAGTAGAGAGAATGAATCACTAATCACAAACCTCCCAACAAAGAAAAGCCTAGGATGTGATGACTTCACTGGTCAATTCAACCAAATATTTAAAGAAAAATTAAGGTCAATCCATCTCAAACTCTTCCAAACAATTCAAGAGGACAGAAGTCTCCCATTTCATTTTGCTGATACCAAAGCCACATAAGGGCACTACAAGAAAAGAAAGCTATAAAACAATATCCTGATGAACATAGCTGGAAAAGATATCAACGAAATACTAGCAAACTGAATTCAAAAGTAAATTAGAAGTATCATACACTATAATAGATTTGGATTTGTCTGTAGAATGCAAGGATGATTCTACAATCACATATCAATAAATGTGACATACCATATTAACAGAAAAAAAGAGAAAAATCAAATAATCATCTCAATACATGCATAAAGAAACAATTGACACAATTTAACATTCTTTCATGATAAAAACTCTCAAGGAATTAGGTATAGAAGGAATGTATCTCAACCTTGTTAAAGGTCATATATGACAAGCACACAGCTAACATTGTACTCAATGGTGAAGAGCTGAAAACTATTCTTGTAAGATCAGGAACAAGACACTCTTTCCACTTTTATCTAACGTCATACTGGAAGTCATAACCAGTGCAATTAGGTAAGAAAAAGAAATATAGACACCTATGTCAGAAAGTGAAAAATAAAATGGCCTCTATGGATATATATATAATCTTTTATAGAGAAAAAAATGAAGGCTCCAAGAAAAAACCATTAGAATCATTAAATCAATTCAGTAGAGTTGCAGAATATAAAATGAATATACAAAACTCAATTCAGTTTCTATAAACTAACAGTTAACTCTTGAGAAGCGAAAATTAAGTAAAAAATCCCAATTACAATAGCATCGGGGTCGGGCTCCATGGCCAAGTGGTTAAGTTCGTGAGCTCCACTGTGGCGGCCCAGGGTTCGGATCCTGGGCGTGGACATGGCACCACTTGTCAGGCCACGTTGAGAGGGTGTCCCACATCCCACAACTAGAAGGACCTGCAACTAAGATATACAACTGTGTACGGGGGGGTTTGGGGAGATAAAGCAGAAAAAAAAAGATTGGCAACAGTTGTTAGCCCAGGTGCCAATCTTTAAAAAAAACAAAAAGACAATAGCATCAAGTACAATAAAATACATAGGTATAAATTTAACGAAGGAGGGGAAAGAGTTGTACACTGAAAACTAAAAGATATTGACTCAATAGATTGAAGAAGACACAAACTAAAGATCAGATATTCCATGTATATGGGTTAGAAGAATTAATATCATTAAAACGTCCACGCTACCCAAATCAGTCGACAGATTTAATGCAATTAATATAAAAATTCCCCTGCCATTTTCACATCAAAAGATAAAGAAATCCTAAAATGCATTTAAAATCACATACCACCTCTAATACCCAAAGAAATCTTGAGAAAGAACAAATCTGGAGGCATACAGTTCCAGGTATCAAACTATATTTCAAAGCTATAGTTATCAACAGTATGGTGCTGGCATTTAAACAAATACACCACCAGAACAGAACGAAGAGTCCAGATATTAATTCATGCATATACTGTCAACTAATCTTTGACAATGGTGCCAAGAACATACAATGGGAAATAGATAGTCTTGCCATTAAATGGGGCAAGGAAAACTGGATATCCATATAAAAAAGAGGAGAAAGTGAACCTTCATCTTACACCATTTGCAAAAATATTTCAAACTTTATTAAAGGTTTAAATATAAAACCCCAAACCATAAACCTCCTAAAAGAAGAGAGAGGAAACTTCCTTGACATTGATTTTGGTGGTAATTTGTGGATACGAGACAAAAAGCACAGGCACCAAAAAAAATAAAATAAAATAAACAAGTCATATCATATCAAACTAAAAACTTTCTTCACAGCAAAGGAAACAACCAGTAAAATGAGAAGGCAGCCAATAAAATGAGACAATTTTCGCAAACTTTATATATATATAAGAGGTTAATATCAAAAAAAATTAGAAACGTATACAACTTAACAAAAGAATAGATAATCCAATTAAAAATAGACCAATTACCTGATAATTGTACAGTCCCCTACAGACTTTTGCAACAAGTAGTGAGACAATTTAGATAAGATTCCAAGCTCAGCTCATTGTGCATGAAAAGATCAAACTTGTCTCTTAGAATTACCAAATGTTTTGTAAAGGAAGGACTAGACAAAATCTTTTAACTTGTGTCAAAAGAATGAAATTCCTAACAATGTATACCTGAATATATGCAATGTTATAAATGATTATGACCTCAATAAAATAATTTATTAAAAAACAGGAAATTTCTAATTAATTTTTCAAAAGAGTTATGAAGCCAAGGCTTATTGTACCCATGGTTTTAAAGCAAAGAAACACAGCTCTATCCCTTGTTAAAGAAGGAATAGCAATTTTCTGGAGATATCAGGAGCTGCGTTCCCATCACAAGTCAATGCTTTTGAAACCTGCAGGACCTGGTCAAGATAGATTCCTCAGTTTTAGATTTGGAGAAAACTACAACTCTGAAACGTGAAAAAGTTTCATTAGACCTCTGGAATCCAGACGAGTCAATAGAGAAGGACTAATAAAAGTTGGATACATGTGACTTCTAAGCTGGTCTCTTGGGAACAATGAATCAGCAGGAAAAATTTACTTTCTGTCCAGACAATTTCCTGTGGGGAAATGACATGCTCAGGCATGGGAGTAACAATGGGAAATGTGTCTAATGAGTGGAAATAGGGAGCAGATACAGCAAATACATGGAGCTGTAAATATCTCAAATGCTGCAGTCCCTCAGTATGTTCAACCTTGAGCTGGAGAAGACATGGATTTCGCATCTAGATTCTTAAGTCTGGCTCAGGGACTAATGCTTCACTCCTTCCTGCTCTGTTGTCTGGAGACAGATCTTCAGTCTCCATCATCAACCATCAAGGGAGAAATTTGGACTTTCACATTGAGACCTTTCTCCCAGACATCCCATCCAGGTGAGTACAAAAGCACAATAGATGCTAAAGGAGAAAGTCAGAAAGGATGATAGTGAAGAAAATTTACCTGAGGTCAACTGGAAGCTTAACCAGCCTAAGCCAGAGCTCAGAGGTCTCCATGGTTGTTTGCTTGATTGAATAAGTAATATAATATGTTATTAAAAAAGTGTCTGTTGGATTGAGAGATACAAGGATTAATGTTGACGATTAAGCAATGAGAATGAAAGTCTAGCTGGGTGAGACTCAAGAAGGAATGGGTGACAGTAAACTTGAAAACTTCAGAGGACGTTTGCAGTTAAGGGGAGGAGAAAAATAGAGTATTAAGTGAGAAGGTGTTTGCAGTGAAGTGAGGACATTTTATTTATTTATTTGTAATTTTCGTAGTGGGGTATATTGACCGTGTTCTGTGTTCATTAGATAGAACAAGACCAGTGGAAGCAACTATTACCTTGCAACTGCAGTTCTTGACACACATAGTTTATGGAATCTTCTCTCATGTTGGATATTCACTTGAAATAAATTTTATTTGATATACAATCAGGAATATGCAAAAGGGCATTACTTTGCAATTATTTCACTACCTGGGAGGCTGAATGTATTTTTGGGTTTATTAGCCATTTACTTTCTCTGCCACAAGTTGCCTGTGCAAATTCATTGCTTTGCATACAGAGGTGGGACTGTTTTATTCTTGTTTTTGATTGCATTCTTACAAACAAATAATTACAATTTTTTAAAACCAAGTTTGCTCTTTGCCATTTAATTCTTGTATGTACGGATAGATGTATTTGTTGGGTTATGTGAGAGTTTATAAATTTTCATACGGTCAAATCTATGAGTTGGTCATATTTTGTTCCCTTATCCATCGCTTTTTAAACATAGAACATTCTTGTGCATCCTTAGTAGTAATACATTGTCTTTTATATGCAATGCCGTCTTATTTCACATCTGTTTTTCTCTCTACAACTATCTGTTACATTTTGTCATTAGATCTGTTTTTAAAAATAACAATTACCTGGGGACAGCCCCGTGGCAGAATGGTTCAGTTCAAGTGCTCTGCTTCAGTGGCCCAGGGTTTCAGTAGGACCCTAGCATCGCAGGGGCCTAACATCGCTCATCAAGCCATGCTGAGGCAGCATCCCCACATAGCAGAACTAGAGGGGCCTACAACTACAATATACAGCTATGTGCTGGGGGCTTTGTGGAGAAGAATAAAGAAGATGTGCCAATCTTCAAAAAAAAGAAAATAGCAATCATCTTCTGCCATCTTGTGAAACACATTCTGTTTTCAACTAAAGTTTTCATCAATGTTTTTTATAAGGATGTCTGAGTCCATTTATGTTTATATAGGATGAAATTATAATTGTAGATACTATTTTTACACTACTTTTTAAAAACTATCTTTTCCATTTTTTTGGTTTTTGTCTATTTCATTTAGATTTAGAGACCTATGTTAATGTGATGAAATTACTGTAATTTTGTTTTCTTTCAGAAGTTCACCTTTTTTATTCAATTTCATTTGACAAATTCACTGTTAACCTAATTTTCATTTCTCTGTTATTATTTTTATTTTATAAATGTTTATTTTACTAAAAATTTGTTTCCATATAAATGTACGCCTTTAAGAAACTACAAAAGTAAACAAAGCAGGGAGATGCCTGCTCATCTGCATCTTTCATTTGAATAAGAGAGCAGAGCTCAATGAAGTAAACTAGTGTATGACATCATGTCCTCAGGGATAAATCAAATGAATAAAGGAGAAGGTTTTTGTGGTATGTGTAGGATTTCATAGAGCATATTGTGTGGATATGCTTGCATGTTGGATAAGATTAGAGTGTGTCCAGGACGTTTGTCACAACCAAAAGCTCAACAGTAACAAAGAAAAGATGCTACAAAGAAACGTGAGAATAGGACCAGCCTCCCCCACTGTTGGACCATTTGAAAACAAGTGTGGTCAGATACATAGAAATAAATATGAAATAAAAATCAGATCAAGGGCCTGATGTGGATACTGTAATGAAGCAAGTAGAGGAATAAAAGCACAGTTAGTGTGCGGTCCCTTGAATGGAAGGAAACGTCAATAAAGACACTGGCTGCCTGTTCTCTCTGGCTCTGGCTCTTCTTTTGGGCTTTTTGTTCAGAGTGCTTTTTCTTCATTAGCAGGAACTTGCCTTGTATGAAAACTATTCTTGTATTTACTGCAGTGGATAAGAAACCTTTTTGGCAAAATCCCAGAGTAAACATGGCTTTTACATGTGATCCATCATGCATGGAACATGTAAGGCACAGGCATAATTTACTATGTATGATGCACTCTGCTATTTTCTATTGAGCCTTATCTATCCTATTTTATTTTATTCTTACAAACCATAGTCTCACCCGATAAATGGTTCCTATCTCAGAATATGGAAAACATTTCTCTCTTATGTCCTCCATTCCTATGCTAGGATTTGTCTACTTCTGTTCTTTCTAACATCATCAGCAATTGCAGTAGGAACACATCTTCTCATTTCTTCATGCAGTATATATTTATTCAGTTACTATTCTCAACTAAACTATATCTGGGGTTAAAGGGTGAGGGGAAGGTATAATATTACTACATGCCTCAAGGTGTGCACAGTCTAGCAGCAAAAAAGATGTGGAATTAAATTGAAATTACACAATGGTAGCCTCTCCATTATAAATATAAATAAATTATCGTAAGAAGCAGTGTCCTTTTTATGTGAGAATGTTAAAACAAAAAAGATTCCTGAAGGAGATGACTCCAGGAATTCTGAAATAAGAGATGGAGTTATGAAAATAGAGAGCGGGTGAAAAATTTCAAATAGAGCAATGGGTGAGACTCCACACAGAGAGAAGCAGAGGCATAACGGCTCTGAGCCTTGAGGCTGTGGCATTGGTGAAACTGTGACTCATGTTCAACTTTTATGAGATTAATGTGGGTGAGGGCAGTGTGAGGGTGAAGTTGGTGGGTTTGTTAGAGGAGTTAAGCCTAGTGTTTGAATCTATGGATTTACTGTTCAGGAAGAAGTCACTGAAAGGAGGTTTAAGCTGGGGAGTTGGCTTATCAGCTTTGTATATAGAAAAATTTCTCTGAGTAAAACTAAATATTGGCTAGAGTGAAAGTAAATACTTGTGATAGATGGAAAAAAATGACAGGGAATTTAAATAAAGCAGTGGAATTGGGGACCAAGAGGTGAAGAAACAGTGGAAACATTGGAGAGGTAGAAGAAAAAGTCATCCAATTATCATCACCAGTGATAACCACTCATTACCAACAGGAAAGAGCTGTGGTAAATTTTTTACATATATTGGATAAACCTGTCAACTACTTTAGGAGGATGGCTACCACTATCTCCACTATTTGGATGAGGAATTTAACATTTAGGATGATTCCATTGGTTCTCTAAATTCAAACAACTACTATGTGTACATCCAATATTCAAAATCTGAGTTTCTGATTCCAGAAGCTTTGCATTTTATATCACTTAGAAAAGTCTGTTACCAAATTGTCTTTAAAAACCCCCACTTTTGTTGTACTTTCTATTTCCTTTGTGAATTGTATATTTACTTCCTCTGCTCATTTTTCTAGTGGGATGTTCAACTGATCAGATGTCTTGATAATGTAAGGATATCACTCCTTTCACTTTTAGATACATTGCTTTTTGCTGCTTTGTTAGTTATTCTGGGCATCAAGAGGTGATAACTGGGGTTGGAATGCTGCTGGAGCCAAGGAAACATTCTCCTCATCATGATCTCAGGGACCACCTGAGCTGATTAGATCAATTTTTTCCCCCAAAAATGTCCTTTTCTTTCCTCTCTCTGTTTTTTGAACTGACTTTTTATGTTTCTTTAAATTCAGGACACAAAATTGCCATATTATAACAAAGCCACTTGTTTACATGACCATGAGATGCTTACCAACTAGAATTTGGGTACTATTTCTAGATTTTTCAGGGAAAAGATAATCTGGTGTTGACAGCATGCATTGTATCATCATTTTCCTTATTATTGCGGCCAGGGTGAGAGGAGCCTGGTGGTAACATGACCACAGGAAGACACAGTGTGTGCATGTGTGTGTTGTGGGGAATGAATAGTTCTCAGAGCAGGGATACCTGAGCTCATATATTTCCACACAACCTTTAAAATACTGGTGCCAGAATATTAAACAACAAATAAAAATAAGGATCCATTTCTACACAGAGGATTCCCTGCAAACAAAATAATAAACTGAGATTTAACGACATGTGATTGAGGGCCTCCACCTCTTTCCTCAACATCCTCTGACACCATCTCTCATCTAACTCCTTGTTGATCATTTTCCTTGTGACACTGGATTCCATATGAGCATTGATTGTTCTGAAACAAACATCTTTCAGGGAGTTTACTCTTGCTGTTCCCTCTAATGGACACAGATCTCCCAGATAAACATTTTCCTCCTGCTTTCTCTTCCTTGTGGTCTCCCTTCAGATATTTGCTGCTCTACCTGAACATCTAGTAAAAAATAACACCCCCTTTCACTCTCTCCTCTATAGCTGATTTTTTTCTTCATAGCACATGTTACCATCTGATAATTTATATATATATATATATATTTGTTTTGTTTTGTTTTGTTTTGTTTTTTTGAGGAAGAATTAGCTCTTAGCTAACATTTGCCACCAACCCTCCTCTCTTTTGTTGAGCAAGACTGGCCCTGAGCTAACATCCATGCCCATCTTCCTCCACTTTATAAATGGGGCGCCACCACAGCATGGCTTGACAGGCAGTGTGTTGGTCCGCACCTGGGATCCAAACTGGCAAACCCCCGGCCGCTGAAGCAGAACATGTCAACTTAACCATTGTGCCACTGGGCTGGCCCCAATTTATATAATTTTTTGTTTGCATATATGCTTTCTCCATTGTCAAACTGTTGAAATTATTGTTTCTCAGCACCCTGTGCTCTTTTCCTAGAAGTTGCTCAGCCTCCAATATGTGACAGAATTTCTCATTAAAAGTATAGAATACATGACATCCTGGAAAAAACCCAGAGTGCAACAGGAATTTCTATTCAGAGACAGCACTGGGGGTCTCCCACAGGAGGCAAGTTCCATACAGAAATTATAGGTATTGACGTTTTGAATGCAATATGTAAACTGTAGAATTTCAACTGTTTGCAATGCCAATTTTTGAGAAAATTAGTCATGTTTTGTTTTCTTTTCTGGTAGTCACCTCCACCGCATGGAATCAAGGAATGATACACCAATTTCAGAATTTCTTCTTCTGGGATTGTCAAAGGAACCAGAACTGCAGCCCCTCATATTTGGGTTTTTCCTTTCCATGTACCTGATCACTGTGTTTGGGAACCTGCTCACCATCCTGGCTGTCAGCCTAGACACCCACCTCCACACACCCATGTACTTCTTCCTCTCCAACCTGTCATTTGTAGACATCTGTTTTACTTCTACAACCATCCCAAAGATGCTGCATAATATCCACATACAGAGCAAAGTCATAACCTATGAGGGCTGCATCACCCAGATAAACTTTTTCCTACTCTTTGCTGGATTGGACAACTTTCTCCTTGCTGTGATGGCTTATGACCACTTTGTGGCCATCTGCCACCCTCTGCACTACATAGTTGTCATGAAACACTGGTAATCTGGAATGCTTGTTCTGGTATCTTGGATGATGAGTACCTTGAATTCCTTGTTACAAAGCTTCATGGTGTTGTGGTTGTCCTTCTGTACAGAGTTGGAAGTCACCCACTTTTTCTGTGAAATCAATCAGGTGGTCCAATTTCCCTGTTCTGACACCTTTCTTAATGACATGGTGATGCATTTTGCATCTGGGCTGTTGGGTGGCATTTCCCTTACTGGGATTCTTTACTCATACTCTAAGATAGTTTCCTCCATACAAGGAATCTCATCAGCTCAGGGAAAGTATAAAGCATTTTCCACCTGTGCACCTCATATCTCAGTTGTTTCTTTACTTTATTGTATGATCCTAGGAGTGTACCTCAGCTCTGCTGCTACCCACAGCTCATATTCAAGCACAGTAGCCTCAGTGATGTACACTGTTGTCACACCCATGTTGAACCCCTTTGTCTATAGCCTGAGAAACAAAGACATCAAGAGGGCTCTGAAAAGAATCATCGGCTTGTCATTTATATAAGGAATGATTGTCCTGGGGCTGAAGAAATTCCCATGATTGCAGGACTCAAATCATCAGAGGTAGAAATTGCTATTCTTTGATCAGATTGTAGAAGTAGAGCTTACTCCTTCTATTTATTTCCTGGAATTTCCATTTATTTGAATTCAACTTCAATTTAAATAACTCACTTTATTAGGCTTCTACTCTGATATATAGACAGTTTTTCCCCTTGTCTATTCCCATGCATTCTAAAAGTTTTTCCAATCTTGAATCAGAAATATTTGATTTTTTTGTATCTTACATGGACAATTTAGATTTATTAAAATTAATTTCTTCTCAAATGACATATATCATGTAAAGTAATTTTTGCTAGTTTTCCTGAAGGAATAATCATGAGTTGTATTACTCTTAAGAAAAAAAATATATATACTTGGTACCTAAATCCATTTATATAATTTTGTTTTAAGGGAAAATATAAAACCACTGGTTTTCACTTTGTCATTCTTTTTTACATCATTACCTTAACTACCCTTCGTGATAATGTTGACTTTAACAATGTTCCATTTGATCTCAGCCTATTGATACTGATGCTATTGGCTAGCAATGCCTAAGGCTGTCACCTGGGCTCATATTACTTATGGAAAACCCCCACAGATATTGCCAAAACAGAGCCTATGCTATGGCTGGACCAGCCCTTGTAGTTCTTATTATAATTGCAAGATGCATCTCATGAATAAAAAACGGAGAACTTTAAAAAAATAAGATTAATTACTCACAGATCCTGGAGAGTACATGACATTCCCAAGGACCATGCAGGAATGTCTAAGGGCAAGATAGAAGGAGAGAGAGAGTGCATGTGAACTGGGGGCTCTGCCTCTGCTGGAGTACACAGGCAGGGTGGCTAGGGTTTTGCATGTTCACTCTTTACTAGGGGTTTTAAAACATAATAGTGGAGTCTCTTTAATAAATTGTATTAGGAAAACTAGACAGCCACATGCAAAAGAATGAAAGTAGACCACTATCTTATACCTTACACAAAAATTAACTAAAAATGGATTAAAGACTTGAATGTAAAACATGAAACCATAAAATTCCTAGAATAAAACAAAAGAAGTTACCTCCTTGACATCAGTCTTAGTGATATCTTTGTGGATCTGACTCCAAAGCAAGGGAAATAAAAGCACATATAAACCAATGGAACTACATCAAATTAAAAATATTCTGAAGAGCAAAAGAAGCCATCATCAAAATGAAAAGTCAACCTACTGAATGGGAGATATTTTCCAATCATATATCCAAAAAGAGGTAATATCCAAAATA
>NW_025798169.1:0-1004 GCF_021613505.1 Equus quagga | reverse complement strand
TCTCCCCCCATCCAGTACCAGTTTTATCATGGGGACGTCACCCTGGGGAGCAGTTCAATTCCATCTGGAGTAGGAGCATGCTTCAGCTTCTCTCTGACCTCAGAGCATTCTGGAAACTACCACTGTACAGCTGACAATGGCTTTGGTGCCAAACATAGTGAGGCCGTTAGCCTCTCTGTCACAGGTAAGCCCTGGATTCCTGCCAGTCACTCATCCCTGACCCCTCTGGCACCAACTCCTTCAGAAGTCTCCATGTACCTTCCAGTTTCCTACCCCAATCAACCTAATGTCCCACTTTGCTCCTATCTCATAGAGCCAACTATCTGTGGGCCTCAGTCCTCATCCAGCCCTGGCTCAACCAGACCGCTAAGATAGCTCAGCACATTCCCCAGCTTTTACCAAATGAATGTATTTTCTCAAATTATCTTCTCATGACCTGTAAGTTCAGTTCCTAAGCCAATTTCTCTTAACTCGATGCACAGAAGCATCTTGCACTTCCCTACTAACGCTTAAATATTGACTTAGCTGCAAGCACTGTCATGTGGACAAAGCATGGGCAAGATCTTACTTTCTCCAAAGAGTTCCCAAGCAGTTCCAGCTCTCAGAGTAGATTTGGAGAGGGCTGAAGGTGAAGGGAAGGGAGGAAATGGCTTCCTGGGAACCAACTCCTTGGTTTTCTGGGGTTTCTATGCTCCTTTGTCTTAATCCATTAAACTAAGTGCCATTTTATTGTGCTGTGTTTTGTTTGCTTTTTTTTCTTTGTGAGGAAGATTGGCCCTGAGCTAACACCTGTTGCCAATCTTCCTCTCTTTGCTTGAGGAAGATTGTTGCCGAGCTAACATCCGTGCCAATCTTCCTCCATTTTGTATGTGGGACACTGCCACAGCATGGCTTGATGAGTTGTGTGTAGGTCTGCACCCAGGATCCAGACCTGCAAACCCGGGATCTCTGAAGCAGAGCGTGCAAACTTAACCACTATGCCACCAGGCCAGCCACTATTGTCT
>NW_025798168.1:0-1004 GCF_021613505.1 Equus quagga | reverse complement strand
TCTCCCCCCATCCAGTACCAGTTTTATCATGGGGACGTCACCCTGGGGAGCAGTTCAATTCCATCTGGAGTAGGAGCATGCTTCAGCTTCTCTCTGACCTCAGAGCATTCTGGAAACTACCACTGTACAGCTGACAATGGCTTTGGTGCCAAACATAGTGAGGCCGTTAGCCTCTCTGTCACAGGTAAGCCCTGGATTCCTGCCAGTCACTCATCCCTGACCCCTCTGGCACCAACTCCTTCAGAAGTCTCCATGTACCTTCCAGTTTCCTACCCCAATCAACCTAATGTCCCACTTTGCTCCTATCTCATAGAGCCAACTATCTGTGGGCCTCAGTCCTCATCCAGCCCTGGCTCAACCAGACCGCTAAGATAGCTCAGCACATTCCCCAGCTTTTACCAAATGAATGTATTTTCTCAAATTATCTTCTCATGACCTGTAAGTTCAGTTCCTAAGCCAATTTCTCTTAACTCGATGCACAGAAGCATCTTGCACTTCCCTACTAACGCTTAAATATTGACTTAGCTGCAAGCACTGTCATGTGGACAAAGCATGGGCAAGATCTTACTTTCTCCAAAGAGTTCCCAAGCAGTTCCAGCTCTCAGAGTAGATTTGGAGAGGGCTGAAGGTGAAGGGAAGGGAGGAAATGGCTTCCTGGGAACCAACTCCTTGGTTTTCTGGGGTTTCTATGCTCCTTTGTCTTAATCCATTAAACTAAGTGCCATTTTATTGTGCTGTGTTTTGTTTGCTTTTTTTTCTTTGTGAGGAAGATTGGCCCTGAGCTAACACCTGTTGCCAATCTTCCTCTCTTTGCTTGAGGAAGATTGTTGCCGAGCTAACATCCGTGCCAATCTTCCTCCATTTTGTATGTGGGACACTGCCACAGCATGGCTTGATGAGTTGTGTGTAGGTCTGCACCCAGGATCCAGACCTGCAAACCCGGGATCTCTGAAGCAGAGCGTGCAAACTTAACCACTATGCCACCAGGCCAGCCACTATTGTCT
>NW_025798167.1:0-1004 GCF_021613505.1 Equus quagga | reverse complement strand
AGACAATAGTGGCTGGCCTGGTGGCATAGTGGTTAAGTTTGCACGCTCTGCTTCAGAGATCCCGGGTTTGCAGGTCTGGATCCTGGGTGCAGACCTACACACAACTCATCAAGCCATGCTGTGGCAGTGTCCCACATACAAAATGGAGGAAGATTGGCACGGATGTTAGCTCGGCAACAATCTTCCTCAAGCAAAGAGAGGAAGATTGGCAACAGGTGTTAGCTCAGGGCCAATCTTCCTCACAAAGAAAAAAAAGCAAACAAAACACAGCACAATAAAATGGCACTTAGTTTAATGGATTAAGACAAAGGAGCATAGAAACCCCAGAAAACCAAGGAGTTGGTTCCCAGGAAGCCATTTCCTCCCTTCCCTTCACCTTCAGCCCTCTCCAAATCTACTCTGAGAGCTGGAACTGCTTGGGAACTCTTTGGAGAAAGTAAGATCTTGCCCATGCTTTGTCCACATGACAGTGCTTGCAGCTAAGTCAATATTTAAGCGTTAGTAGGGAAGTGCAAGATGCTTCTGTGCATCGAGTTAAGAGAAATTGGCTTAGGAACTGAACTTACAGGTCATGAGAAGATAATTTGAGAAAATACATTCATTTGGTAAAAGCTGGGGAATGTGCTGAGCTATCTTAGCGGTCTGGTTGAGCCAGGGCTGGATGAGGACTGAGGCCCACAGATAGTTGGCTCTATGAGATAGGAGCAAAGTGGGACATTAGGTTGATTGGGGTAGGAAACTGGAAGGTACATGGAGACTTCTGAAGGAGTTGGTGCCAGAGGGGTCAGGGATGAGTGACTGGCAGGAATCCAGGGCTTACCTGTGACAGAGAGGCTAACGGCCTCACTATGTTTGGCACCAAAGCCATTGTCAGCTGTACAGTGGTAGTTTCCAGAATGCTCTGAGGTCAGAGAGAAGCTGAAGCATGCTCCTACTCCAGATGGAATTGAACTGCTCCCCAGGGTGACGTCCCCATGATAAAACTGGTACTGGATGGGGGGAGA
>NW_025798166.1:0-1004 GCF_021613505.1 Equus quagga | reverse complement strand
AGACAATAGTGGCTGGCCTGGTGGCATAGTGGTTAAGTTTGCACGCTCTGCTTCAGAGATCCCGGGTTTGCAG
Source organism: Equus quagga (assembly GCF_021613505.1). Lineage (NCBI taxonomy): Eukaryota > Metazoa > Chordata > Mammalia > Perissodactyla > Equidae > Equus > Equus quagga. Next base: position 931 of record NW_025798166.1, on the reverse strand, counting down.
GTCTGGATCCTGGGTGCAGACCTACACACAACTCATCAAGCCATGCTGTGGCAGTGTCCCACATACAAAATGGAGGAAGATTGGCACGGATGTTAGCTCGGCAACAATCTTCCTCAAGCAAAGAGAGGAAGATTGGCAACAGGTGTTAGCTCAGGGCCAATCTTCCTCACAAAGAAAAAAAAGCAAACAAAACACAGCACAATAAAATGGCACTTAGTTTAATGGATTAAGACAAAGGAGCATAGAAACCCCAGAAAACCAAGGAGTTGGTTCCCAGGAAGCCATTTCCTCCCTTCCCTTCACCTTCAGCCCTCTCCAAATCTACTCTGAGAGCTGGAACTGCTTGGGAACTCTTTGGAGAAAGTAAGATCTTGCCCATGCTTTGTCCACATGACAGTGCTTGCAGCTAAGTCAATATTTAAGCGTTAGTAGGGAAGTGCAAGATGCTTCTGTGCATCGAGTTAAGAGAAATTGGCTTAGGAACTGAACTTACAGGTCATGAGAAGATAATTTGAGAAAATACATTCATTTGGTAAAAGCTGGGGAATGTGCTGAGCTATCTTAGCGGTCTGGTTGAGCCAGGGCTGGATGAGGACTGAGGCCCACAGATAGTTGGCTCTATGAGATAGGAGCAAAGTGGGACATTAGGTTGATTGGGGTAGGAAACTGGAAGGTACATGGAGACTTCTGAAGGAGTTGGTGCCAGAGGGGTCAGGGATGAGTGACTGGCAGGAATCCAGGGCTTACCTGTGACAGAGAGGCTAACGGCCTCACTATGTTTGGCACCAAAGCCATTGTCAGCTGTACAGTGGTAGTTTCCAGAATGCTCTGAGGTCAGAGAGAAGCTGAAGCATGCTCCTACTCCAGATGGAATTGAACTGCTCCCCAGGGTGACGTCCCCATGATAAAACTGGTACTGGATGGGGGGAGA
>NW_025798165.1:0-1075 GCF_021613505.1 Equus quagga | reverse complement strand
GAGGAGAGTGCACAGTCAGACAGGACCCCAGGCCAGCCTCTGCTGAGAAGGAGGAACTCTGAGAGGGACTGTGTCTGAGAGGAGAGACACTATGAAAGTGTGTACCACAGAAACCAAAGGACAGAGTGTTTTAAGCAAAAGATAGTGGGCCAATTCAGATAAGGCAGAGCTGATAGATGAGGAAAGCTAAAGTCACCTCCCCTGAATTTAGTCACAAAACACTGAATACAAAAGCAGAAGAACACAAACGAGAACTGGAATACTGGGGTTTGACTGCTGGCTCACCACTTACTAACTGTGCAATTTAACCCCTTTGGGACTCAGTTTCCTCATCTGTAAAATAGAAACAATAAAAGTACCTGCCTCATGGGATTGTTTTGATAGTTAAATTAGCGTCTGCATACATGTATTTACAAATTATATATGACAAATACACGTACACCAGACACATATTTTAAAGCACTACATTGTCATTATAAGTATCTCTTATCATTATGAGCATCATCATTATAATCGTAAACATGAGCTATCAACTTTAGTAGAGTGGTGAGAATAAAAACCAGGTTGTAATGGACAAAAAATAAATGTGAGGTACAGAAATAGAGACAATAAATGTAGGCCACTTTTTCCAAAAGTCTGTCCACAGAAAAAAGGAGTAAGGGGCCATGGGGAAAATTAAACGCAGTTAGGGTTATTTTGTTTGTTTTGTTGTTTTCTAGTGTAGACAGGGTTAAGTGCATCTAAATGGTGTTTGCAAGAAGCCAACAGAATCAGAGAATTTACATCCAGGACACAGGCAGGGGGGCTCAAGGTCAAGCAAAAGAAGGATCCTCCTTCGGTAGCGGGGAGGGACAGCCCTTCCATGGTCACTGGGCAGAGAGGAGGAGCGAGGGGCTGATGTAGGTAAGGGTGTGGGTCTGATGGCAGCAAGATAAAGGACTTCTTCCTCTGGTAAACAGGAGTGAGGTCACCTACCAAGGGGAGACAGGAGAGGGGAAGGGGTCAGAGGTCTGAGGGGAAAGGAAAAGACCAGCGTGAGGACAGGAAAGAGCTGCTGCGAACAGCCTGGGAGGCC
>NW_025798164.1:0-1073 GCF_021613505.1 Equus quagga | reverse complement strand
GAGGAGAGTGCACAGTCAGACAGGACCCCAGGCCAGCCTCTGCTGAGAAGGAGGGACACTGAGAGGGACTGTGGCTGAGAGGAGAGACACTATGGAAGTGTGTACCACAGAAACCAAAGGACAGAGTGTTTTAAGCAAAAGATAATGGGTCAATTCAGATAAGGCAGAGCTGATAGATGAGGAAAGCTAAAGTCACCTCCCCTGAACTTAGTCACAAAACACTGAATACAAAAGCAGAAGAACACAAACGAGAACTGGAATACTGGGGTTTGACTGCTGGCTCACCACTTACTAACTGTGCAATTTAACCCCTTTGGGCCTCAGTTTCCTCATCTGTAAAATAGAAACAATAAAAGTACCTGCCTCATGGGATTGTTTTGATAGTTAAATTAGCGTCTGCATACATGTATTTACAAATTATATATGACAAATACACGTACACCAGACACATATTTTAAAGCACTACATTGTCATTATAAGTATCTCTTATCATTATGAGCATCATCATTATAATCGTAAACATGAGCTATCAACTTTAGTAGAGTGGTGAGGATAAAAACCAGGTTGTAATGGACAACAAATAAATGTGAGGTACAGAAATAGAGACAATAAATGTAGGCCACTTTTTCCAGAAATCTGTCCACAGAAAAAAAGGAGAAAGGGGCCATGGGGAAAATTAAGTGCAGTTAGGGTTGTTTTGTTTGTTTTATTTTCTAGTGTAGACAGGGTTAAATGCATCTAAATGGTGTTTGCAAGAAGCCAACAGAATCAGAGAATTTACATCCAGGACACAGGCAGTGGGGCTCAAGGTCAAGCAAAAGAAGGATCCTCCTTCGGTAGCGGGGAGGGACAGCCCTTCCATGGTCACTGGGCAGAGAGGAAGAGCGAGGGGCTGATGTAGGCAAGGGTGTGGGTCTGATGGCAGCAAGATAAAGGACTTCTTCCTCTGGTAAACAGGAGTGAGGTCACCTACCAAGGGGAGACAGGAGAGGGGAAGGGGTCAGAGGTCTGAGGGGAAAGGAAAAGACCAGCGTGAGGACAGGAAAGAGCTGCTGCGAACAGCCTGGGAGGCC
>NW_025798163.1:0-1075 GCF_021613505.1 Equus quagga | reverse complement strand
GGCCTCCCAGGCTGTTCGCAGCAGCTCTTTCCTGTCCTCACGCTGGTCTTTTCCTTTCCCCTCAGACCTCTGACCCCTTCCCCTCTCCTGTCTCCCCTTGGTAGGTGACCTCACTCCTGTTTACCAGAGGAAGAAGTCCTTTATCTTGCTGCCATCAGACCCACACCCTTACCTACATCAGCCCCTCGCTCCTCCTCTCTGCCCAGTGACCATGGAAGGGCTGTCCCTCCCCGCTACCGAAGGAGGATCCTTCTTTTGCTTGACCTTGAGCCCCCCTGCCTGTGTCCTGGATGTAAATTCTCTGATTCTGTTGGCTTCTTGCAAACACCATTTAGATGCACTTAACCCTGTCTACACTAGAAAACAACAAAACAAACAAAATAACCCTAACTGCGTTTAATTTTCCCCATGGCCCCTTACTCCTTTTTTCTGTGGACAGACTTTTGGAAAAAGTGGCCTACATTTATTGTCTCTATTTCTGTACCTCACATTTATTTTTTGTCCATTACAACCTGGTTTTTATTCTCACCACTCTACTAAAGTTGATAGCTCATGTTTACGATTATAATGATGATGCTCATAATGATAAGAGATACTTATAATGACAATGTAGTGCTTTAAAATATGTGTCTGGTGTACGTGTATTTGTCATATATAATTTGTAAATACATGTATGCAGACGCTAATTTAACTATCAAAACAATCCCATGAGGCAGGTACTTTTATTGTTTCTATTTTACAGATGAGGAAACTGAGTCCCAAAGGGGTTAAATTGCACAGTTAGTAAGTGGTGAGCCAGCAGTCAAACCCCAGTATTCCAGTTCTCGTTTGTGTTCTTCTGCTTTTGTATTCAGTGTTTTGTGACTAAATTCAGGGGAGGTGACTTTAGCTTTCCTCATCTATCAGCTCTGCCTTATCTGAATTGGCCCACTATCTTTTGCTTAAAACACTCTGTCCTTTGGTTTCTGTGGTACACACTTTCATAGTGTCTCTCCTCTCAGACACAGTCCCTCTCAGAGTTCCTCCTTCTCAGCAGAGGCTGGCCTGGGGTCCTGTCTGACTGTGCACTCTCCTC
>NW_025798162.1:0-1735 GCF_021613505.1 Equus quagga | reverse complement strand
CAGGGACTGTGTCTTTCCCACTATTGATTCCCCAGAAAATAGTGCCAGTATTAATTGCTCAATTATTTTTATGAATGAATGAATATAACAATGAGCAAATGAAGTAATCAATATTCATTCTCTTGTGGGCCTCCTTTCTGATGCTGCCCAGGCTCAGTTACATCCTTGGCTTTGTCAGCAACAGGTCTCTCCAGTTCCTTATTTTCCACGAGCTGATCTCCTTTTTCCCAGTTGTCTCTTGACTTCTCAGACCCCAGGGTTCAATTTCATCTTTCTCTTCAGATCCCCCAAACACACTTGAAATTGTGTATCCGGGCACTGCAGACTCTACAGAGCACTACACAAGTGTTGCTGTTTCTTCCAGTATGACGAAATTATAGCTGAGTTCTGAGTGATGTCACAAGGTCATTAAAAACTGAGAAAAGCATTTCCCTGTTTGAAATGTCTTTCCTACGGAAGAGTTTAGTTAAACAGTAGGAAGTGATAATTAACTATTTTTTCTCCCTCAGTTCCACTGTCTCGCCCTGTCCACACCCTCAGGGCTCCCAGGGCTCAGACTGTGGTGTGGGACGTGGTGGAGCTTCCCTGTGAGGCCCATAGAGGCTCTCCCCCAATCTGGTACCAGTTTTATCATGAGGATGTCACCCTGGGGAGCAGCTCGGCCCCCTCTGGAGGAGGAGCATTCTTCAACCTCTCCCTGAGTGCAGAACATTCTGGAAACTACTCCTGTGAGGCCAACAATGACCTGGGGCCCCAGCGCAGTGAGGTGGTGATGCTCAATGTCTTAGGTGAGTTGGTCCTGCCCACCAGCAGCACAAACAGGGACTGACTGCCTTCTCTCCCAAGCAGCTGAAATGCGGCTCCAGCTCTCCCACCTGCTGCTATGAAGTACCCCAGCAGACTTCCTGCCCACGGAAAATCCGTTTGGAAGTCTAGGACCTTTCCTGTGGTTTCAGAAACCCAGACCTCCCCAGAAGCACAGTTCAAGCAGTCCTCCTGAATGTCTTGAAAACTCCTCACTAAAAATGCAAAGAAGACTTTCCTAGAACACACACTGCATTCCTATCTGCAGTTATGATACAAAAGGGAAACTAAAGAATTCTGCATACGGCTGTCCCTGTTCCAAAAAATGTTTGGCCATTCCTTGTCCTGGTTTTTCTCTCACTGACTCCCCACAAGTCTCTACTCTTGAGTTTCTTTCATTACCAGGGGTATAAACAGGCCTTACATTTCCATGTCAAAAATTCTCTGTTGACGTTAGCTGCGTGCACGGCCTTTCGGGAGACACAACCAGTCCAAGTTAGTTTTCAAAGTGATTCTTAAGCAATGGGTGCAGAGGGGACCAGTGTTTTTATTTGTGTATATTCAGTTAGTAAGGAAGATGATAATCTTTTTATACTTTTATCGGCTATTTGAAGTTTTTCGTGGTTCATACCCTTTCCACACTTTTCTGTTGGCTGTTCTTGTGCACTGACATCTATTTTTAGATTAAAGTTACTAGCTTTGGCTGTCATATGCGTTTCAGTCTATTTTCCAAATTGGGACCCGACTTTTGCCATTTGTTTGAGATGTTATTTGTTCACTTATGAATAGATTGGAAGTAGGAACTTCCATTGACTTTTTGTCTCCCTCAGGTCCAGTGTCTCGCCCTCTCCTCACCCTCAGGGCTCCCGGGGCCCAGACTGTGTTGGGGGACGTGGTGGAGCTTCACTGTGAGGCCCAGAGAGGCTCTCCC
>NW_025798161.1:0-1574 GCF_021613505.1 Equus quagga | reverse complement strand
GCTCACTGAAACAGCTGTTGGCTGCTTTCGAGCCTCGTTCCTTGAGCCGCCCAGGTGCCACTACTCCCCTGACTGTCTGCACAGCACTTTCTCTCTCCTGGCCCCCAACCTTTGAGGAGCCAAATGCTTTTCTCTTTCTCTCCACTTGTCTGTGAATCCTCAGATGCCTGATTTTTATTTAGTAAACTGTTCTCAGTAGCTACAAAATCAGTTCCCAGGGTCACAGAGGTGTCTCCTGTCCCTTTAATATCAGATATTGATCATGAACAGTGTACAAAACCATGTAAGATACAAAGACAGGTAGCAGGATCACAGTTACTCAAAAGGTGTCCCTCTCGCTTAAGCACTTTTGGAGTTGCTTAGGCAATAGTGGGAGGGAGAAATAGACAGGGAAGCAGTTGGAAGCAGGGCAAGAGAGAGCCTCTCGTGAACAGAGATGACTTCACCTCTGCTTGCTAAGCCTGATACCTCAAAAGCCATGAAGGGAATTGTCAATCAGTTATGAAGTTAAATAGTTTCTGTTGAGCCTTGAGTCTCAGTTTTGTGCATCTATGTACAGCCAAATTCCAAGCCCAATTTTAGGGGACAGTGTGATTTGGGCTTGTACTAGTGGAAGAGAGTACAGTCCAGGCTGGTTCTGGAAGCAGCCTTGATTTCCTCTTCTGTAAAAAAACAAAATCAAGCTGCAGACAAGCTAAAATCTAGCCCCTCCCACAATAGATGTGCAAAAGAATGTAAAGCAAAAGATCAGAAAAATCTGGAGGGAGACATCAAATGAGAGAGATAGAGAGACTATGCTTCTGAATCCAGAGGCCCAAGGAAATTGGAGTCAGTAACGTTATTATCAAATGCTCACAGAGATGTATAAAGTTCTATACAATGACTCATTTATTCACCTATTAAATAATTGTTGTGTATATGCTGTATGCCAGGCTCTACTGCTGTCCAAGGATGCATCAGACTAGACCAACATGGCCCTGTGTACACAGTGCTTAGGGTCTAAGAGCAGATGTGCATGAGCAAGAGGGCAAACACCAATCCAAGGGAGAGAAGTACCAGGAGGCTGTTGGGCAAATGGGAGAGCACCTCAACCTGAGTTGGGAGCTGAGAGGACATTTCTTAGAAGAGTTCATGTGTGAGTTGAGACCTGAAGGTGAATAGAAACATTCCAAGAAAAGGGAGAGGTTGAGGAAGGAAGAAAGAGGCTGTGTTCCAGGTTGAGTCACGTGCTAAAGAACTGTGGTGAGGGAAGGAAGAAATGTTCAAGGAACTGGAAGGAGATCTTTTCTCATTGACCGCAACATAGAGCGAAATGGTTGGAAGGGGTGGGATGAGGTGGGGGAGGGAGGCAGGCCCAGGTTATTAGGACTTAGAAGCAGTGGTAAGGGCTTGGGCTTTATTCTTAAGGGTAATCTGAGGTCTGTGAAGGATTTTAATACTGGGGAACCTCACTCCAGTCGCAGGGTGAAGAATGGATGGTAGAAGGGCCAGTCTGGGGAGCAGCCAGGAACAGAGGAGATGGACTAAGAGGAGAGTGCACAGTCAGACAGGACCCCAGGCCAGCCTCTGCTGAG
>NW_025798160.1:0-1574 GCF_021613505.1 Equus quagga | reverse complement strand
GCTCACTGAAACAGCTGTTGGCTGCTTTCGAGCCTCGTTCCTTGAGCCGCCCAGGTGCCACTACTCCCCTGACTGTCTGCACAGCACTTTCTCTCTCCTGGCCCCCAACCTTTGAGGAGCCAAATGCTTTTCTCTTTCTCTCCACTTGTCTGTGAATCCTCAGATGCCTGATTTTTATTTAGTAAACTGTTCTCAGTAGCTACAAAATCAGTTCCCAGGGTCACAGAGGTGTCTCCTGTCCCTTTAATATCAGATATTGATCATGAACAGTGTACAAAACCATGTAAGATACAAAGACAGGTAGCAGGATCACAGTTACTCAAAAGGTGTCCCTCTCGCTTAAGCACTTTTGGAGTTGCTTAGGCAATAGTGGGAGGGAGAAATAGACAGGGAAGCAGTTGGAAGCAGGGCAAGAGAGAGCCTCTCGTGAACAGAGATGACTTCACCTCTGCTTGCTAAGCCTGATACCTCAAAAGCCATGAAGGGAATTGTCAATCAGTTATGAAGTTAAATAGTTTCTGTTGAGCCTTGAGTCTCAGTTTTGTGCATCTATGTACAGCCAAATTCCAAGCCCAATTTTAGGGGACAGTGTGATTTGGGCTTGTACTAGTGGAAGAGAGTACAGTCCAGGCTGGTTCTGGAAGCAGCCTTGATTTCCTCTTCTGTAAAAAAACAAAATCAAGCTGCAGACAAGCTAAAATCTAGCCCCTCCCACAATAGATGTGCAAAAGAATGTAAAGCAAAAGATCAGAAAAATCTGGAGGGAGACATCAAATGAGAGAGATAGAGAGACTATGCTTCTGAATCCAGAGGCCCAAGGAAATTGGAGTCAGTAACGTTATTATCAAATGCTCACAGAGATGTATAAAGTTCTATACAATGACTCATTTATTCACCTATTAAATAATTGTTGTGTATATGCTGTATGCCAGGCTCTACTGCTGTCCAAGGATGCATCAGACTAGACCAACATGGCCCTGTGTACACAGTGCTTAGGGTCTAAGAGCAGATGTGCATGAGCAAGAGGGCAAACACCAATCCAAGGGAGAGAAGTACCAGGAGGCTGTTGGGCAAATGGGAGAGCACCTCAACCTGAGTTGGGAGCTGAGAGGACATTTCTTAGAAGAGTTCATGTGTGAGTTGAGACCTGAAGGTGAATAGAAACATTCCAAGAAAAGGGAGAGGTTGAGGAAGGAAGAAAGAGGCTGTGTTCCAGGTTGAGTCACGTGCTAAAGAACTGTGGTGAGGGAAGGAAGAAATGTTCAAGGAACTGGAAGGAGATCTTTTCTCATTGACCGCAACATAGAGCGAAATGGTTGGAAGGGGTGGGATGAGGTGGGGGAGGGAGGCAGGCCCAGGTTATTAGGACTTAGAAGCAGTGGTAAGGGCTTGGGCTTTATTCTTAAGGGTAATCTGAGGTCTGTGAAGGATTTTAATACTGGGGAACCTCACTCCAGTCGCAGGGTGAAGAATGGATGGTAGAAGGGCCAGTCTGGGGAGCAGCCAGGAACAGAGGAGATGGACTAAGAGGAGAGTGCACAGTCAGACAGGACCCCAGGCCAGCCTCTGCTGAG
>NW_025798159.1:0-1574 GCF_021613505.1 Equus quagga | reverse complement strand
CTCAGCAGAGGCTGGCCTGGGGTCCTGTCTGACTGTGCACTCTCCTCTTAGTCCATCTCCTCTGTTCCTGGCTGCTCCCCAGACTGGCCCTTCTACCATCCATTCTTCACCCTGCGACTGGAGTGAGGTTCCCCAGTATTAAAATCCTTCACAGACCTCAGATTACCCTTAAGAATAAAGCCCAAGCCCTTACCACTGCTTCTAAGTCCTAATAACCTGGGCCTGCCTCCCTCCCCCACCTCATCCCACCCCTTCCAACCATTTCGCTCTATGTTGCGGTCAATGAGAAAAGATCTCCTTCCAGTTCCTTGAACATTTCTTCCTTCCCTCACCACAGTTCTTTAGCACGTGACTCAACCTGGAACACAGCCTCTTTCTTCCTTCCTCAACCTCTCCCTTTTCTTGGAATGTTTCTATTCACCTTCAGGTCTCAACTCACACATGAACTCTTCTAAGAAATGTCCTCTCAGCTCCCAACTCAGGTTGAGGTGCTCTCCCATTTGCCCAACAGCCTCCTGGTACTTCTCTCCCTTGGATTGGTGTTTGCCCTCTTGCTCATGCACATCTGCTCTTAGACCCTAAGCACTGTGTACACAGGGCCATGTTGGTCTAGTCTGATGCATCCTTGGACAGCAGTAGAGCCTGGCATACAGCATATACACAACAATTATTTAATAGGTGAATAAATGAGTCATTGTATAGAACTTTATACATCTCTGTGAGCATTTGATAATAACGTTACTGACTCCAATTTCCTTGGGCCTCTGGATTCAGAAGCATAGTCTCTCTATCTCTCTCATTTGATGTCTCCCTCCAGATTTTTCTGATCTTTTGCTTTACATTCTTTTGCACATCTATTGTGGGAGGGGCTAGATTTTAGCTTGTCTGCAGCTTGATTTTGTTTTTTTACAGAAGAGGAAATCAAGGCTGCTTCCAGAACCAGCCTGGACTGTACTCTCTTCCACTAGTACAAGCCCAAATCACACTGTCCCCTAAAATTGGGCTTGGAATTTGGCTGTACATAGATGCACAAAACTGAGACTCAAGGCTCAACAGAAACTATTTAACTTCATAACTGATTGACAATTCCCTTCATGGCTTTTGAGGTATCAGGCTTAGCAAGCAGAGGTGAAGTCATCTCTGTTCACGAGAGGCTCTCTCTTGCCCTGCTTCCAACTGCTTCCCTGTCTATTTCTCCCTCCCACTATTGCCTAAGCAACTCCAAAAGTGCTTAAGCGAGAGGGACACCTTTTGAGTAACTGTGATCCTGCTACCTGTCTTTGTATCTTACATGGTTTTGTACACTGTTCATGATCAATATCTGATATTAAAGGGACAGGAGACACCTCTGTGACCCTGGGAACTGATTTTGTAGCTACTGAGAACAGTTTACTAAATAAAAATCAGGCATCTGAGGATTCACAGACAAGTGGAGAGAAAGAGAAAAGCATTTGGCTCCTCAAAGGTTGGGGGCCAGGAGAGAGAAAGTGCTGTGCAGACAGTCAGGGGAGTAGTGGCACCTGGGCGGCTCAAGGAACGAGGCTCGAAAGCAGCCAACAGCTGTTTCAGTGAGC
>NW_025798158.1:0-1574 GCF_021613505.1 Equus quagga | reverse complement strand
CTCAGCAGAGGCTGGCCTGGGGTCCTGTCTGACTGTGCACTCTCCTCTTAGTCCATCTCCTCTGTTCCTGGCTGCTCCCCAGACTGGCCCTTCTACCATCCATTCTTCACCCTGCGACTGGAGTGAGGTTCCCCAGTATTAAAATCCTTCACAGACCTCAGATTACCCTTAAGAATAAAGCCCAAGCCCTTACCACTGCTTCTAAGTCCTAATAACCTGGGCCTGCCTCCCTCCCCCACCTCATCCCACCCCTTCCAACCATTTCGCTCTATGTTGCGGTCAATGAGAAAAGATCTCCTTCCAGTTCCTTGAACATTTCTTCCTTCCCTCACCACAGTTCTTTAGCACGTGACTCAACCTGGAACACAGCCTCTTTCTTCCTTCCTCAACCTCTCCCTTTTCTTGGAATGTTTCTATTCACCTTCAGGTCTCAACTCACACATGAACTCTTCTAAGAAATGTCCTCTCAGCTCCCAACTCAGGTTGAGGTGCTCTCCCATTTGCCCAACAGCCTCCTGGTACTTCTCTCCCTTGGATTGGTGTTTGCCCTCTTGCTCATGCACATCTGCTCTTAGACCCTAAGCACTGTGTACACAGGGCCATGTTGGTCTAGTCTGATGCATCCTTGGACAGCAGTAGAGCCTGGCATACAGCATATACACAACAATTATTTAATAGGTGAATAAATGAGTCATTGTATAGAACTTTATACATCTCTGTGAGCATTTGATAATAACGTTACTGACTCCAATTTCCTTGGGCCTCTGGATTCAGAAGCATAGTCTCTCTATCTCTCTCATTTGATGTCTCCCTCCAGATTTTTCTGATCTTTTGCTTTACATTCTTTTGCACATCTATTGTGGGAGGGGCTAGATTTTAGCTTGTCTGCAGCTTGATTTTGTTTTTTTACAGAAGAGGAAATCAAGGCTGCTTCCAGAACCAGCCTGGACTGTACTCTCTTCCACTAGTACAAGCCCAAATCACACTGTCCCCTAAAATTGGGCTTGGAATTTGGCTGTACATAGATGCACAAAACTGAGACTCAAGGCTCAACAGAAACTATTTAACTTCATAACTGATTGACAATTCCCTTCATGGCTTTTGAGGTATCAGGCTTAGCAAGCAGAGGTGAAGTCATCTCTGTTCACGAGAGGCTCTCTCTTGCCCTGCTTCCAACTGCTTCCCTGTCTATTTCTCCCTCCCACTATTGCCTAAGCAACTCCAAAAGTGCTTAAGCGAGAGGGACACCTTTTGAGTAACTGTGATCCTGCTACCTGTCTTTGTATCTTACATGGTTTTGTACACTGTTCATGATCAATATCTGATATTAAAGGGACAGGAGACACCTCTGTGACCCTGGGAACTGATTTTGTAGCTACTGAGAACAGTTTACTAAATAAAAATCAGGCATCTGAGGATTCACAGACAAGTGGAGAGAAAGAGAAAAGCATTTGGCTCCTCAAAGGTTGGGGGCCAGGAGAGAGAAAGTGCTGTGCAGACAGTCAGGGGAGTAGTGGCACCTGGGCGGCTCAAGGAACGAGGCTCGAAAGCAGCCAACAGCTGTTTCAGTGAGC
>NW_025798157.1:0-3704 GCF_021613505.1 Equus quagga | reverse complement strand
CAGGGACTGTGTCTTTCCCACTATTGATTCCCCAGAAAATAGTGCCATTATTAATTGCTCATTTATTTTTATGAATGAATTAATATAACAATGAGCAAATGAAATAATCAATATTCATTCTCTTGTGGGCCTCATTTCTGATCCTGCCCAGGCTCAGTTACATCCTTGGCTTTGTCAGCAACAGGTCTCTCCAGTTCCTTACTTTCCACTAGCTGACCTCCTTTTTCCCAGCTGTCTTTTGACTTCTCAGACCCCAGGGTTACATTTCATCTTTCTCTTCAGATTCGCCAAACACACTTGAGATTGTGTGTCCGGGCACTGCAGACTCTACAGAGCACTACACAAGTGTTGCTGTTTCTTCCAGTCTGACGAAATTATAGCTGAGTTCTGAGTGATGCCACAAGGTCATTAAAAACTGAGAAAAGCAGTTCCCTGTTTGAAATGTCTCTCCTACGGAAGAGCGTAAACAGTAGGAAGTGATAATTAACTATTTTTCCTCCCTCAGTTCCAGTGTCTCGCCCTGTCCTCACCCTCAGGGCTCCCAGGGCCCAGACTGTGGTGGGGGACGTGATGGAGCTTCACTGTGAGGCCCATAGAGGCTCTCCTCCCATCCTGTACCAGTTTTATCATGAGGATGTCACCCTGGGGAGCAGCTTGGCCCCCTCTGGAGGAGGAGCATTCTTCAACCTCTCTCTGACTGCAGAACATTCTGGAAACTACTCCTGTGAGGCCAACAATGACCTGGGGCCCCAGCGCAGTGAGATGGTGACACTCAATGTCTTAGGTGAGTTGGTCCTGCCCACCAGCAGCACAAACAGGGACTGACTGCCTTCTCTCCCAAGCAGCTGAAATGCGGCTCCAGCACTCCAACCTGCTCTAAGTACCCCGGCAGACCTCCTGCCCACGGAACCTCCTTTTGGAAGTCTAGGACCTTTCCTGTGGTTTTGGTTTCAGAAACCCAGACCTCCCCAGCAGCACAGTTCAAGCAGTCCTCCTGAATGTGTTCAAAACTCCTCACTAAAAATGCAAAGAAGACTTTCCTAGAACATACACTGCATTCCTATCTGCAGTTATGATACAAAAGGGAAACTAAAGAATTCTGCCTACGGCTGTGCCTGTTCCAAAAAATGTTTGGCCATTCCTTGTCCTGGTTTTTCTCTCATTGACTCCCCACAAGTCTCTACTCTTGAGTTTCTTTCATTACTAGGGGTATAAACAGGCCTCACATTTCCATGTCAAAAATTCTATGTTGACATTAGCTGCGTGCACTGCCTTTTGGGAGACACAACCAGTCCAAGTTAGTTTTCAAAGTGATTCTTAAAGCAATGGGTACAGAGGGGACCAGCGCAGAGAAGGTGAGAGCTGGAGGACGTGGAGTGGAAATGGCCAGCCATCAATCAAATTCCTTCCTTCTCTAAGCTGTCCTTTGATCCCCTGCCTGTAAGTGTAATCGCCAAGGAAAACTGCTTCTTATGAGCTCTGAGTCTGTTTTGTGATGACCCCCTACAGGCCCAACCTCCAAACTCCTGTATAGGGAGATGTGAGGTATAGCAAAAGCACGCTAAAGGCTTGAGATGAATGTTCTGAAGATAGCCAGCTGGATGTCCCCGGCCAAGAATATTTCCCTAGACTGACCTCAATTTCCTCACCTATAAAGTGGGAAAATCAGATGTGGCGGACATTATGGCCATCCTCAAAGCCCTAGAATCCTATGAGTTTGCTGCACGGGGAATATGGAGTATTTCAGACTCAAAGGTCCCTGGAAGGAGACATGAGCAGGAATAGCTGGGGGTCCCTGCTCCTGGGGTACATCCCGGAAAGCAGGATACCGTGAAAGGGCATGCAAATGCCCCCGGAGATAGCTAAAGCCAAATGCAGATGGATGCTCTTAGTCTGCTTTGGCTGAGTGCCTGAATATAATAAAAAATAGCGACAGCCACAGGAGAAGCTTGGTTTGGGGATGCCAGCTCAGGATTCAGCATCTCATCAAGGTGGCCAGTGCAGGCATCTCTTTGGCATCCAGGAGGCAACTTGATTTCAGATTTGATTTTTTCCATTCAACCAGGTCATTCTTCTGCCCCCACTGGCAGGCAGCATCCACCTCAGCCAGTTTTCCTCTGTGATTCATGGGGATTCTTGCCACATGGTTTACATCCACCACACGACCATGCACCACTGACCAAGAGCTGCTCCCTCTCTCTTCACAACACAGTGGACCAACACATCATACCTCCCACACTCTATTCATGCTTTTTTGCTCATCCCCACTCCTTTCCTTATATGATTGCCTGGTACAAATGCACATTATTTCTGAGGCTGCTATCACACCTAAGGGACTTCTTGCCAGCCTAATTAAATTTTGTCTGAGTCCTAGAAGTTGAAAACGGGTCATGGAGAACTGCAAGATAAAGGAATATTTCTCGTTATCATCGTACCCACCACCACCACCATCATCATCATCTTCATTATCATCAACACTAACTGAGCCCTGGCGTGTGCCATGTCCTGTGTTTAGTACCTGATGCACAGCTTCTCATTTAAGCTTAAGGATCAACCAGTGAGGGTTTGCAGAAGAGTTAATGGAAGCTTAGAGAGGTGAAGTAACTTGCTTACAGACCCAGCTGGCAATGACAAAGTCAGGTTGAAACATGGGCTTATCCAACTCTTAACATACGTTGACTGTATGAGATTTCTTCATCTTTTGTGGCCACATTTTAACAAACTCTTGAGTTTTTAATAATTTGTTATTGTGAAAGAATACATAAATCTTCAGGATAAAAAAATCACATGGTACAGAAGGGACAATATGAAAAATACATACCTCTTTCTCCTTGTGTGGACACATCCACATACTTCCAAGACTTCACCACTGTTGATAGCTCCATGTATATTTTTCTAGAAATAATCAAATATATTATAAACATAAAGGCATAAGATTTTTCACAAAAGTAGAATCATATTACACATATAGTTGCACAACTTGCATTTTTCAATTAAAAATACATCTCGACTTTAGTTTACAAAATACACCCCAGATATGCTTCATATTTTATTAGCCAGACAACTAGGTTGTCTCTCATTTTTACCTTTTATAATAATCCTACAATAGAAATCCTTGTACAACCATCTTTGCATGTCTTCTGTCAGTGTCCCTACAGGAAAGAGTCTTTGAGGTAGATTTGCTGGGTCACAGTTTACGTGCATTTTAAATTTGGTAGATATCACCAAATTGCCATTCAAGGAATGGTCTCAAATTTGCATTCCCATGGACAGCACATGAAGGCACCTGTTTCTCTACAACCTCGTCAGCGTTATCTGTCCCGGTGAGCTTTGTCAATCCAATGGGTGTTTTTATTTGTGTATATTCAGTTAGTAAGGAAGATGATAATCTTTTTATACCTTTCTTGGCTATTTGAAGTTTTTCGTGGTTCATACCCTTTCCACACTTTTCTCTTGGCTGTTCTTGTGCACTGACAGCTATTTTTAGATTAAAGTTACTAGCTTTGGCTGTCATATGCGTTTCAGTCTATTTTCCAAATTGGGACCTGACTTTTGCCATTTGTTTGAGATGTTATTTGTTCACTTATGAATAGGTTGGAAGTAACAACTTCCATTGACTTTTTGTCTCCCTCAGTTCCAGTGTCTCGCCCTGTCCTGACCCTCAGGGCTCCCGGGGCCCAGACTGTGGTGGGGGACGTGGTGGA
>NW_025798156.1:0-1004 GCF_021613505.1 Equus quagga | reverse complement strand
AAGGTTCTCCCCCCATCCAGTACCAGTTTTATCATGGGGACGTCACCTTGGGGAGCAGTTCAATTCCATCTGGAGTAGGAGCATCCTTCAGCTTCTCTCTGACCTCAGAGCATTCTGGAAACTACCACTGTACAGCTGACAATGGCTTTGGTTCCAAACATAGTGATGCCGTTAGCCTCTCTGTCACAGGTAAGCCCTGCATTCCTGCCAGTCACTCATCCCTGACCCCTCTGGCACCAACCCCTTCAGAAGTCTGCATGTACCTTCCAGTTTCCTACCCCAACGAACCTGATGTCCCACTTTGCTCCTATCTCATAGAGCCAACTATCTGTGGGCCTCAGTCCTCATCCAGCCCTGGCTCAACCAGACCGCTAAGATAGCTCAGTACATTCCCCAGCTTTTACCAAATGAATGTATTTTCTCAAATTATCTTCTCATGACCTGTAAGTTCAGTTCCTAAGCCAATTTCTCTTAACTTGATGCACAGAAGCATCTTGCACTTCCCTACTAATGCTTAAATATTAGCTTAGCTGCAAGCACAGTCATATGGACAAAGCATGGGCAAGATCTTATTTTCTCCAAAGAGTTCCCAAGCAATTCCAGCTCTCACAGTAGATTTTGAGAGGGCTGAAGGTGAAGGGAAGGGAGGAAATGGCTTCCTGGGAACCAACCCCTTGGTTTTCTGGGGTTTCTATACTCCCTTGTCTTAATCCATTAAACTAAGTGCTATTTTATTGCGTTGTGTTTTGTTTGCTTTTTTTCTTTGTGAGGAAGATTGGCCCTGAGCTAACACCTGTTGCCAATCTTCGTCTTTTTGCTTGAGAAAGGTTGTTGCCGAGCTAACATCTGTGCCAATCTTCCTCCATTTTGTATGTGGGACACCGCCACAGCATGGCTTGATGAGTTGTGTGCAGGTCTGCACCCAGGATCCAAACCTGCAAACCCGGGATCTCCGAAGCACAGCGTGCAAACTTAACCACTATGCCACCAGGCCAGCCACTATT
>NW_025798155.1:0-1004 GCF_021613505.1 Equus quagga | reverse complement strand
AAGGTTCTCCCCCCATCCAGTACCAGTTTTATCATGGGGACGTCACCTTGGGGAGCAGTTCAATTCCATCTGGAGTAGGAGCATCCTTCAGCTTCTCTCTGACCTCAGAGCATTCTGGAAACTACCACTGTACAGCTGACAATGGCTTTGGTTCCAAACATAGTGATGCCGTTAGCCTCTCTGTCACAGGTAAGCCCTGCATTCCTGCCAGTCACTCATCCCTGACCCCTCTGGCACCAACCCCTTCAGAAGTCTGCATGTACCTTCCAGTTTCCTACCCCAACGAACCTGATGTCCCACTTTGCTCCTATCTCATAGAGCCAACTATCTGTGGGCCTCAGTCCTCATCCAGCCCTGGCTCAACCAGACCGCTAAGATAGCTCAGTACATTCCCCAGCTTTTACCAAATGAATGTATTTTCTCAAATTATCTTCTCATGACCTGTAAGTTCAGTTCCTAAGCCAATTTCTCTTAACTTGATGCACAGAAGCATCTTGCACTTCCCTACTAATGCTTAAATATTAGCTTAGCTGCAAGCACAGTCATATGGACAAAGCATGGGCAAGATCTTATTTTCTCCAAAGAGTTCCCAAGCAATTCCAGCTCTCACAGTAGATTTTGAGAGGGCTGAAGGTGAAGGGAAGGGAGGAAATGGCTTCCTGGGAACCAACCCCTTGGTTTTCTGGGGTTTCTATACTCCCTTGTCTTAATCCATTAAACTAAGTGCTATTTTATTGCGTTGTGTTTTGTTTGCTTTTTTTCTTTGTGAGGAAGATTGGCCCTGAGCTAACACCTGTTGCCAATCTTCGTCTTTTTGCTTGAGAAAGGTTGTTGCCGAGCTAACATCTGTGCCAATCTTCCTCCATTTTGTATGTGGGACACCGCCACAGCATGGCTTGATGAGTTGTGTGCAGGTCTGCACCCAGGATCCAAACCTGCAAACCCGGGATCTCCGAAGCACAGCGTGCAAACTTAACCACTATGCCACCAGGCCAGCCACTATT
>NW_025798154.1:0-1004 GCF_021613505.1 Equus quagga | reverse complement strand
AATAGTGGCTGGCCTGGTGGCATAGTGGTTAAGTTTGCACGCTGTGCTTCGGAGATCCCGGGTTTGCAGGTTTGGATCCTGGGTGCAGACCTGCACACAACTCATCAAGCCATGCTGTGGCGGTGTCCCACATACAAAATGGAGGAAGATTGGCACAGATGTTAGCTCGGCAACAACCTTTCTCAAGCAAAAAGACGAAGATTGGCAACAGGTGTTAGCTCAGGGCCAATCTTCCTCACAAAGAAAAAAAGCAAACAAAACACAACGCAATAAAATAGCACTTAGTTTAATGGATTAAGACAAGGGAGTATAGAAACCCCAGAAAACCAAGGGGTTGGTTCCCAGGAAGCCATTTCCTCCCTTCCCTTCACCTTCAGCCCTCTCAAAATCTACTGTGAGAGCTGGAATTGCTTGGGAACTCTTTGGAGAAAATAAGATCTTGCCCATGCTTTGTCCATATGACTGTGCTTGCAGCTAAGCTAATATTTAAGCATTAGTAGGGAAGTGCAAGATGCTTCTGTGCATCAAGTTAAGAGAAATTGGCTTAGGAACTGAACTTACAGGTCATGAGAAGATAATTTGAGAAAATACATTCATTTGGTAAAAGCTGGGGAATGTACTGAGCTATCTTAGCGGTCTGGTTGAGCCAGGGCTGGATGAGGACTGAGGCCCACAGATAGTTGGCTCTATGAGATAGGAGCAAAGTGGGACATCAGGTTCGTTGGGGTAGGAAACTGGAAGGTACATGCAGACTTCTGAAGGGGTTGGTGCCAGAGGGGTCAGGGATGAGTGACTGGCAGGAATGCAGGGCTTACCTGTGACAGAGAGGCTAACGGCATCACTATGTTTGGAACCAAAGCCATTGTCAGCTGTACAGTGGTAGTTTCCAGAATGCTCTGAGGTCAGAGAGAAGCTGAAGGATGCTCCTACTCCAGATGGAATTGAACTGCTCCCCAAGGTGACGTCCCCATGATAAAACTGGTACTGGATGGGGGGAGAACCTT
>NW_025798153.1:0-1004 GCF_021613505.1 Equus quagga | reverse complement strand
AATAGTGGCTGGCCTGGTGGCATAGTGGTTAAGTTTGCACGCTGTGCTTCGGAGATCCCGGGTTTGCAGGTTTGGATCCTGGGTGCAGACCTGCACACAACTCATCAAGCCATGCTGTGGCGGTGTCCCACATACAAAATGGAGGAAGATTGGCACAGATGTTAGCTCGGCAACAACCTTTCTCAAGCAAAAAGACGAAGATTGGCAACAGGTGTTAGCTCAGGGCCAATCTTCCTCACAAAGAAAAAAAGCAAACAAAACACAACGCAATAAAATAGCACTTAGTTTAATGGATTAAGACAAGGGAGTATAGAAACCCCAGAAAACCAAGGGGTTGGTTCCCAGGAAGCCATTTCCTCCCTTCCCTTCACCTTCAGCCCTCTCAAAATCTACTGTGAGAGCTGGAATTGCTTGGGAACTCTTTGGAGAAAATAAGATCTTGCCCATGCTTTGTCCATATGACTGTGCTTGCAGCTAAGCTAATATTTAAGCATTAGTAGGGAAGTGCAAGATGCTTCTGTGCATCAAGTTAAGAGAAATTGGCTTAGGAACTGAACTTACAGGTCATGAGAAGATAATTTGAGAAAATACATTCATTTGGTAAAAGCTGGGGAATGTACTGAGCTATCTTAGCGGTCTGGTTGAGCCAGGGCTGGATGAGGACTGAGGCCCACAGATAGTTGGCTCTATGAGATAGGAGCAAAGTGGGACATCAGGTTCGTTGGGGTAGGAAACTGGAAGGTACATGCAGACTTCTGAAGGGGTTGGTGCCAGAGGGGTCAGGGATGAGTGACTGGCAGGAATGCAGGGCTTACCTGTGACAGAGAGGCTAACGGCATCACTATGTTTGGAACCAAAGCCATTGTCAGCTGTACAGTGGTAGTTTCCAGAATGCTCTGAGGTCAGAGAGAAGCTGAAGGATGCTCCTACTCCAGATGGAATTGAACTGCTCCCCAAGGTGACGTCCCCATGATAAAACTGGTACTGGATGGGGGGAGAACCTT
>NW_025798152.1:0-2622 GCF_021613505.1 Equus quagga | reverse complement strand
CTGACTGAAGAACATTCTGGGAACTACTCCTGTGAGGCCAACAATGGTCTGGGTGTCCGGCGCAGTGACGCAGTGTCACTCAGAGTCACAGGTATGTTGACCCTCCAAACTATAGTACGACCGGGGAAAGACCATCTCCCCCTTTCCCCAATAGCTAAGATTGGAGGTCCGACAGGGCCATTTGCTGTGTGACATCATAGTAGGCCTCCATTCGAGAGTTCTGGATTCTACATTTCCAGGAACTTGCACCTTCCCTCTGCGTGCTATGCCTTTCCTGGTAGCAAGAGTGCAGCCATCGTGACCAAACTCACCTAACATAGGAATAAAGGCTTTCAAAACAGAAATTATGTCCCGGTCAACCCACAATCAGCAGGGAAGGAAATTAAGAAGTTCAGCATGTCTGACCTCAGAGGAGATTTAGTTGGGGCTTCTACGGTCTGTCAATCAATCCAAAGGCCAACTCATTCTCTCAGTGGCACATGAGTTTCTCTCTAGCTTCTCCTGCACCTGTCCCACAGCAGCTCAGCACCCGACCCAGAACTCTTGCTAAAAGACTTCCCAACATCATTCTCCTGACTTCTTATATGTCCCTAATACACTCAGCTAGAGCACTCTCTCCCACCTGGCCCTGTCATAGGCTGACCTCCAGGTCATGTCCTCGCATGTCCAAGCTCATAGTCTAGGAGGTCTATACCCTACATTCTGCCTTCATTCCATGACTCTAATGTCCACATGGATGATCCACTCAACACCATGGCTTGTCATTCTCTCCACATCAACCACCCACTCCCACATTCACACAGCACTCCAATTGTCTGACCACAACCTCCTATCCTTCTACTCGCTTCTTCAACTCTTCCAATCACTATTCTTCTCCTATATTCCCAGAACCCTCAGTTCATTAACACCTCTACTCCCTCTGAGGCAATGACACCCTCCACTCTCACCACCATATTGGGTGTTTGTCTCTGTATCCATCCAGTGACTCATCCCTCCTCTTTCTAAGGTATAGAAGAGAGAACTCTGTTGCCTATGAAAAATCAAAATCTCCACCTGATCTCTAGATTAGATCTTTCTTGCATTCTCAGACACTTTGCACAACTAATTATCCCTTTCTATCGTATGTTCCCCAATATAGGATCTTTCACATTGACATTTAACATGCTATGTCTCTCCCATGGCTAAGAAAAACCCCAACTCGATCCTACTTATGCCTCCAGCCACTGCTTTATTATGGCTAAATTTCTAAACAGGGTGAGCCGCATAGATTTTCTCCCTTTCCTTGTTACCCACTGTATTCTAATCCATTGGTTTCTTCTGACCTATCTACCAAAATGGCTCTCATAAGGGTCACCAATGACCCCCAGAACTTAAAATCCAATGGCCATTTTCCAAACCTCATCTTACTTGAACTCTCAGAAATAGCCCACATTGTCCATCTTTTCTTGCCTCTTGACCTTCCTTTCCATTTCTTCAATGACTCCACCCTCTCCTGGCTCTCGTCTCTCTGCCCTCCTTCTCAGTCTCCTTTACTGGCTCCTCCTTTTATAGACAAACTAAGTGTAGGTCTGTTCCCAAGCTTTGTCTTGCATGCACCCTCTTCTCTTATCTGTATTCTTTCTCTGGATGATCCTGAGGATGTCATCTATAAATGAGTCCTAAGCTTCTATGTCCAAAGGAGACCTCCCACCTGAACACCTGCACACACCATATTTCCACTCAAATAGCCTAAAAGCTCATGAACCTGGATATCTCCAAAACTGAACTCATCTTGTTCCTCCAGACCCGTTTCTCTCCACAAGTCCCTACCTCTGTCAAGATACAGCCAGATAACAGCCAGATAGCTTTTACCCAGACATACAAGGCAAAGCCCAGCAGTCTTCCTTGACATTTTTCTCCCTTGCTCTTCATAGCCAGTTAATCATTAAGTCCTGTGGATTTTACTTCCTAAATATTTCTTGGATCTTATTTCCATCTCCACTACCACTCTCCTAGTCAAACCTACCATCACTCAAATTATACTGCAATGCCACCTCTCCACTGCACTTCTAACTACCTCTCCACTCCACTTCTGTCCCACTGCAATCCATTTTGCAAACTGATGTCTGAATGGTCTCTTAAAAAGACAAATTTGATCATTTCATGCCCCTGTAGAGTGACACTTATAGATTTCCTATTCTTCCGTGAAGAAAGATCAAAACCCTTATCGTGGCTCCTGAAGCCTTGTCTCGCTCTCCAGCCTTCTATTTCACAGCAGTCTTCAGACACTTCTCTTAGCGTTGTTGTCACCTTGTTTGAATAACTCAAAAGTTCCAACCTTCTTCCAAACTCAGGGCCTTTGCACATACTGTTTGCCTTCCTGGTGCATTCTTTGTATCCCTCTTCACCTAGTTAGTTTCAAATGTCACTTAATGAGGAAGTGTTCCCTGACTAACCGTTAACACATTTGACCCCTGAATTATACATTTCATAGCACCCTATTTTTTATTTTGTATCAAGTATCAATGTTTTACGTCTACATTTTTTAATTTAATTGCTGTCTATCATCTCCTCTAGATGCTAGGCTTCATGAGAGCAGGGACTGTGTCTTTCCCACTATTGATTCCCCAGAAAATAGTGCCA
>NW_025798151.1:0-4401 GCF_021613505.1 Equus quagga | reverse complement strand
AGTGTATATACCTCATAGGTCTATAGCTCATGGTTACCCATGGAACCATCAAAAAAATGTCATTTTAAAAGCAACATTGCTTCTGTTTACACCTGGATCTTTGTTTAGTAGAGTGAAAGTTTAGTTTTCTTTTCAGAGAAGCAGAAGTATGATAGAAAAATCCTGAATCTGGTTCCTCAGAACATTTTACAGCACAAGAAAACAGAGACCCCAGGTGTCCCCAGTGAGTGATGGTTTATTGTATGAATATTCAGGTAGGAAGAAAAATAAGAATGATGACATACCCAGATTAATTGAAGGAGAATGGAGAGATCTCACAGAATATAATTTATTTCTCAAAAACAGATTATATTGATCCCTGATGAGCCTAGAAGCTTCCATTACTCTCTACTCATAGGCCCATCAACAATTTTATTTCTGTGTCCTTTTGCCCCATTGCCCATGAAGCTTCTAAAAGTGTGCTCCACTCTCGTTCCCTCTATCTCATGACTTCTCTTTACTCTGGGCTTCTGCTGACCCCAGCATTGACTGCCTTGGGCTTATGGTAAGGACTACTTGCTCTATTTCAGCTTCTGCTCCAACTGCCAATGCTATATGGCTCACTGCCAACCAGTGGTTCTAACTAGCCTAACTAGTAGGGCAGCCTAGCCTCTAAGCCACCTTCTAGGCCACTGATAAGTCAATACATGGGTTGTTCTTAAACGAACTGCCCGCCTCTAGTTTAGCAAATTATGGACAAGATAGCAGAGTCACTTGGGACAACATGACACATAATGAATTATGTTTAAGAAAATACTATTTTTAGGGTAAGAAATAAAAGTACCAGGCACAGCAGAGACTCTGAGGTCTCCTAGAGAAAACCAGTGTATGTGAAAAACACATTGCCCGGGTTGTCTGGTATAAGTATGGGTCGGAAAACCTGAAATCCAGCTCTGGCTATGAAAATAGCTAGTTCATAATTTGGGCAAAACTTTTAAACTTTATTTCTCTTACTGTTTCCACAAATATTGAAAGTTAGATAAGATAATAATTAGTATCCCTCTAGCCTCAGAATTCTGGGATTTGACCTGGAACAGGAACCCAAAGACCAGGAATCCACAAAGCCCTGGAAGAAATGAGGAGAGAAAGAGGCTGAGAAGCATTTGCCAAAGTCCCATATGAGAAGACCAGGGACACTGTGGCTGCTACAGAGCTCGGCTCACTTACCTGGCAAAGCAAGAGAGAGCATCCCCCTGACAGAGTCTCATCCTCACTCACAGGGAGCGTTAGGGGATGTACTTATAGGGTTTCAGAAGCAGAAATTAGTGAGAATGTGATTGTAACCGGAAGTGTGGTCTGGTCAGAATTTGTCAACTAGGTGAGTTGCAGGAACAGTCTGTGGTCTTGGGAACACAGGAGTCCATTTGGAATTCCTATTACTATGGTCTTGTCTTGGAACATATGTATCTGAAGGATCACTTGCTCCTTGCTAGCTCCTGTTTCAGATCATGGAAATCAAGAATGACCAAAGGAAGCCTTCCCCATATAAATTGTTGGGTAAAGAGATTATTTAAGAAAATCAAATGTTCTGAGACCCAGACTCCAAAGCCAGAACCCAATCTATGTAGGATAGCCCCCAGCCCTAAGGCATCCTCTATCCCATTATCATGTTTTATTTTCTTCTCGAATTTAGCAATATCTAAAACCTCTTTATTTCCTGTTTCTTGTCTGTCTGCCTCAATACCAGAATATAAGCTTCATGAGGATGGAACCTCATCAGCTTTGCTCCCCTCTACATCCCTGTGCCTGCTTGGTGTCTGGCACAGAGGAAGTCCTCAGTCAGCATTTGTAATTCAATGAACAAAAGGTCTTTGAGGTGAGATGAGGAAGAGAAGAGCAGGGAAAGAACACTGATCTTTGCATCTGCTTGTATCAACTGGACAAATAAATGAGCTCTAAATTAGCAAACAAGTTGTCTGTGAGCTGAAAAGCTTCACTGTGAGCCAGGCAGGCTTTCTGGCAGAATAATCTACTTTATTTGAGGGAATGTACCCCAAAGAAAAGACACAGAGATTTCATGGGAATGTGTTCTGATTCAATATACCCATTTTGACTCTATCAACAGCCCTTGGTCACTGAAATATATATACACACACACACACACACAACACTCTCAAGCAAACACAAGACTCTGAATATAACTATTTATTGAAGGATAATCAAAACAAGTCCAATATGAGAATCTTTGCATTGATGCATTTAAAATTATAAAAGGGAAGAAAAGATACATAGTAAGCAGTATTTTTAAGAAGAATTGCTAAAGGAAATAGAAAAAAAAATCTTCTGGATATTCTCAACACAATTAAAGAAAATATGGACTCCAGGGAGAAAAAGTACAAACAGGAATTTTAAAAGATTAAAGAAGATGTGATAAGATAACAGAAGAGACTAACAAATCACCTAGTGAAGCTCAGGAGGAAAACCAAAGAAAATTATAAAGTTATTTTAGAAATGAAACCCAAAGTTGAGGCAGTAAGAATATATTGTATTCTTCTGAAAACTGTTAATTGAATGGAGAACTAGTTTGAGAAAACAGTACAGAACACAGAGTAGAAAGACGCAGAAATAAAGGCAAAAAGGAAAAAAATTTAAGTATGGAGATCAGAAAACAGAGACCCCATGTGTGGATAATTAAGAGTCTTTAAGTTAGAAAACCAAACTGAAGAGAAAAGCAAAGCTCAAAGATGTAACAAAAATTTTTCCTAAGTGAAGAAAACTTTAACATGTAGATGAAAAGACATATCCTAATGAGGTTATTGAATTTCAAGGTTAAAAATATATGTGTGTGTATGTGTGTGTGTGTGATCATGGCAAAAGAAAAAAGCAGCCGTCATCTCAGAAAGAAAAAATATTGTTGGTCTTAGACTTTCCACAGAAGTCAGTGCTAGAAGAGAGAGGGGTGGTGTCCAGACTTGCACTTTCAGGGGAGGAATGAGAACTGGGAATTTTACGTCAAAGCAAAAAGGCGTTCTCAAACACGCAGGGACTCAGGGAACTTGGGACCCATTAACCCTTCCTGAGAAAATTACTTGATGACAAAATCCAGGCAGCCGAGCTATGAATCAATTTAAAAGACTCAAAATGAGGAAATTGTGGTATGAAATGTGAGTACCGAATCTATTTAAATCAGGAGTTCTCAGCCATGGCTGCATATTAGAATCACCTAGGAGCTTTGGAAAAAAACTTATACTAAGCTCTCTCCAGACCAATTAAATTCAAATCTCTCAGATGGGGACTTAGAATCCATTTGTTTAATCACATCCTCGGATGAGACTATTGTTCAAATGGGGTTGAAAACCACTGATTCAAGTATAAAAAGAAAGGTTAATCAAGTGTGAGAATTATAGGAATAGGAATCAAGTATTACTAATGCTGAAAGTGTAAAAAATATACATAACAAAAAAATCAGTTGGTCAGAGAGAGAAGAAATAAAAGAACAATAATTTTCTCATAATTATTATTTCATAGAGAACAAAAAAGAATTAATGTGATAATTTTGAAAAATTAATGACAGATTTTGGAATTTATGTTTTGCAAATAATTTGAAAACTTTACAGACAGTGACTCATCATTAATAGATTATAGTTCATAGGGGCCGGCCCCGTGGCCAAGTGGTTAAGTTTGCACGCTCCGCTGCGGTGACCCAGGGTTTCACCAGTTCGCATCCTGGGCGCGGACACGGCACAGCTCAACAGGCTACGCTGAGGTGGCATCCCACATGCCACAATTAGAAGGACCCACAACTGAAAATACAACACACAACTATGTACTGGGAGCTTTGGGGAGAAAAAGGAAAAATAAAATCTTTAAAAAAAAAAGATTATAGTTCACTAGTCATCCATGAAAAGTCAAATAATAGACTGTAGGGCTGCTAGAGTGACCTGCTCAGATGGACAGAATGAATGAATTGTTCAGATAGAATAACTGTAGAGTTTAAGACTAGGAAAAGAGAATAAGTAATGAAAATAACCTTCTACTTTTATAAGACTATAGCTGATCGCTGAGTTGGGACACTGAAACTCTTGTAAACCAATAGTGCAGTGTAAATTGGTACAAAGGTTTTGAAGAACAATTTAGCATTAAATATCATTATTTGAAATGCCTATATCCCTCATCCCCAAAATTTCACCTATAAGAATTATTTCTTAAAAAAGCATGCACAATGTAAAATGATATATATACACAATGGTTCCATGTGGCATTATCTGAAACTAGAAAATAACTAACCTAAATATCCGCTAAAGGGGAATTGCTCAAATACATTACAGTAAATCCACACAATGGAATGCTTTGTGATGGTTAAAAATAATCAAGAAATGTTTACCCCAAATTATCAAATTCTAAATTTAAGAAAGATGCATT
>NW_025798150.1:0-4400 GCF_021613505.1 Equus quagga | reverse complement strand
AGTGTATATACCTCATAGGTCTATAGCTCATGGTTACCCATGGAACCATCAAAAAAATGTCATTTTAAAAGCAACATTGCTTCTGTTTACACCTGGATCTTTGTTTAGTAGAGTGAAAGTTTAGTTTTCTTTTCAGAGAAGCAGAAGTATGATAGAAAAATCCTGAATCTGGTTCCTCAGAACATTTTACAGCACAAGAAAACAGAGACCCCAGGTGTCCCCAGTGAGTGATGGTTTATTGTATGAATATTCAGGTAGGAAGAAAAATAAGAATGATGACATACCCAGATTAATTGAAGGAGAATGGAGAGATCTCACAGAATATAATTTATTTCTCAAAAACAGATTATATTGATCCCTGATGAGCCTAGAAGCTTCCATTACTCTCTACTCATAGGCCCATCAACAATTTTATTTCTGTGTCCTTTTGCCCCATTGCCCATGAAGCTTCTAAAAGTGTGCTCCACTCTCGTTCCCTCTATCTCATGACTTCTCTTTACTCTGGGCTTCTGCTGACCCCAGCATTGACTGCCTTGGGCTTATGGTAAGGACTACTTGCTCTATTTCAGCTTCTGCTCCAACTGCCAATGCTATATGGCTCACTGCCAACCAGTGGTTCTAACTAGCCTAACTAGTAGGGCAGCCTAGCCTCTAAGCCACCTTCTAGGCCACTGATAAGTCAATACATGGGTTGTTCTTAAACGAACTGCCCGCCTCTAGTTTAGCAAATTATGGACAAGATAGCAGAGTCACTTGGGACAACATGACACATAATGAATTATGTTTAAGAAAATACTATTTTTAGGGTAAGAAATAAAAGTACCAGGCACAGCAGAGACTCTGAGGTCTCCTAGAGAAAACCAGTGTATGTGAAAAACACATTGCCCGGGTTGTCTGGTATAAGTATGGGTCGGAAAACCTGAAATCCAGCTCTGGCTATGAAAATAGCTAGTTCATAATTTGGGCAAAACTTTTAAACTTTATTTCTCTTACTGTTTCCACAAATATTGAAAGTTAGATAAGATAATAATTAGTATCCCTCTAGCCTCAGAATTCTGGGATTTGACCTGGAACAGGAACCCAAAGACCAGGAATCCACAAAGCCCTGGAAGAAATGAGGAGAGAAAGAGGCTGAGAAGCATTTGCCAAAGTCCCATATGAGAAGACCAGGGACACTGTGGCTGCTACAGAGCTCGGCTCACTTACCTGGCAAAGCAAGAGAGAGCATCCCCCTGACAGAGTCTCATCCTCACTCACAGGGAGCGTTAGGGGATGTACTTATAGGGTTTCAGAAGCAGAAATTAGTGAGAATGTGATTGTAACCGGAAGTGTGGTCTGGTCAGAATTTGTCAACTAGGTGAGTTGCAGGAACAGTCTGTGGTCTTGGGAACACAGGAGTCCATTTGGAATTCCTATTACTATGGTCTTGTCTTGGAACATATGTATCTGAAGGATCACTTGCTCCTCGATAGCTCCTGTTTCAGATCATGGAAATCAAGAATGACCAAAGGAAGCCTTCCCCATATAAATTGTTGGGTAAAGAGATTATTTAAGAAAATCAAATGTTCTGAGACCCAGACTCCAAAGCCAGAACCCAATCTATGTAGGATAGCCCCCAGCCCTAAGGCATCCTCTATCCCATTATCATGTTTTATTTTCTTCTCGAATTTAGCAATATCTAAAACCTCTTTATTTCCTGTTTCTTGTCTGTCTGCCTCAATACCAGAATATAAGCTTCATGAGGATGGAACCTCATCAGCTTTGCTCCCCTCTACATCCCTGTGCCTGCTTGGTGTCTGGCACAGAGGAAGTCCTCAGTCAGCATTTGTAATTCAATGAACAAAAGGTCTTTGAGGTGAGATGAGGAAGAGAAGAGCAGGGAAAGAACACTGATCTTTGCATCTGCTTGTATCAACTGGACAAATAAATGAGCTCTAAATTAGCAAACAAGTTGTCTGTGAGCTGAAAAGCTTCACTGTGAGCCAGGCAGGCTTTCTGGCAGAATAATCTACTTTATTTGAGGGAATGTACCCCAAAGAAAAGACACAGAGATTTCATGGGAATGTGTTCTGATTCAATATACCCATTTTGACTCTATCAACAGCCCTTGGTCACTGAAATATATATACACACACACACACACACAACACTCTCAAGCAAACACAAGACTCTGAATATAACTATTTATTGAAGGATAATCAAAACAAGTCCAATATGAGAATCTTTGCATTGATGCATTTAAAATTATAAAAGGGAAGAAAAGATACATAGTAAGCAGTATTTTTAAGAAGAATTGCTAAAGGAAATAGAAAAAAAAATCTTCTGGATATTCTCAACACAATTAAAGAAAATATGGACTCCAGGGAGAAAAAGTACAAACAGGAATTTTAAAAGATTAAAGAAGATGTGATAAGATAACAGAAGAGACTAACAAATCACCTAGTGAAGCTCAGGAGGAAAACCAAAGAAAATTATAAAGTTATTTTAGAATTGAAACCCAAAGTTGAGGCAGTAAGAATATATTGTATTCTTCTGAAAACTGTTAATTGAATGGAGAATTAGTTTGAGAAAACAGTACAGAACACAGAGTAGAAAGATGCAGAAATAAAGACAAAAAGGAAAAAATTTAAATATGGAAATCAGACAACAGAGACCCCTTAGATCAATAATTGAGTCTCTAAGTTAGAAAACCAAACTGAAGACAAAAGCAAAGCCCAAAGATGTAACAGAAATTTTTCCTCAGGGAAGAAAACTTTAATATGTAGATGAAAAGACATATCCTAATGAGGTTATTGGATTTCAAGTTTAAAAATGTATGTGTGTGTGTGTGTGTGTGTGTGTGATCATGGCAAAAGAAAAAAGCAGCCATCATCTCAGAAAGAAAAAATATTGTTGGTCTTAGACTTTCCACAGAAGTCAGTGCTAGAAGAGAGAGGGGTGGTGTCCAGACTTGCACTTTCAGGGGAGGAATGAGAACTGACAATTTTATGTCAAAGCAAAAAGGCGTTCTCAAACACGCAGGGACTCAGGGAACTTGGGACCCATTAACCCTTCCTGAGAAAATTACTTGATGACAAAATCCAGGCAGCCGAGCTATGAATCAATTTAAAAGACTCAAAATGAGGAAATTGTGGTATGAAATGTGAGTACCGAATCTATTTAAATCAGGAGTTCTCAGCCATGGCTGCATATTAGAATCACCTAGGAGCTTTGGAAAAAAACTTATACTAAGCTCTCTCCAGACCAATTAAATTCAAATCTCTCAGATGGGGACTTAGAATCCATTTGTTTAATCACATCCTCGGATGAGACTATTGTTCAAATGGGGTTGAAAACCACTGATTCAAGTATAAAAAGAAAGGTTAATCAAGTGTGAGAATTATAGGAATAGGAATCAAGTATTACTAATGCTGAAAGTGTAAAAAATATACATAACAAAAAAATCAGTTGGTCAGAGAGAGAAGAAATAAAAGAACAATAATTTTCTCATAATTATTATTTCATAGAGAACAAAAAAGAATTAATGTGATAATTTTGAAAAATTAATGACAGATTTTGGAATTTATGTTTTGCAAATAATTTGAAAACTTTACAGACAGTGACTCATCATTAATAGATTATAGTTCATAGGGGCCGGCCCCGTGGCCAAGTGGTTAAGTTTGCACGCTCCGCTGCGGTGACCCAGGGTTTCACCAGTTCGCATCCTGGGCGCGGACACGGCACAGCTCAACAGGCTACGCTGAGGTGGCATCCCACATGCCACAATTAGAAGGACCCACAACTGAAAATACAACACACAACTATGTACTGGGAGCTTTGGGGAGAAAAAGGAAAAATAAAATCTTTAAAAAAAAAAGATTATAGTTCACTAGTCATCCATGAAAAGTCAAATAATAGACTGTAGGGCTGCTAGAGTGACCTGCTCAGATGGACAGAATGAATGAATTGTTCAGATAGAATAACTGTAGAGTTTAAGACTAGGAAAAGAGAATAAGTAATGAAAATAACCTTCTACTTTTATAAGACTATAGCTGATCGCTGAGTTGGGACACTGAAACTCTTGTAAACCAATAGTGCAGTGTAAATTGGTACAAAGTTTTTGAAGAACAATTTAGCATTAAATATCATTATTTGAAATGCCTATATCCCTCATCCCCAAAATTTCACCTATAAGAATTATTTCTTAAAAAAGCATGCACAATGTAAAATGATATATATACACAATGGTTCCATGTGGCATTATCTGAAACTAGAAAATAACTAACCTAAATATCCGCTAAAGGGGAATTGCTCAAATACATTGCAGTAAATCCACACAATGGAATGCTTTGTGATGGTTAAAAATAATCAAGGAATGTTTACCCCAAATTATCAAATTCTAAATTTAAGAAAGATGCATT
>NW_025798149.1:0-15044 GCF_021613505.1 Equus quagga | reverse complement strand
GCAGCATATTGTTGGGTTTTGTTTCCTAATCCATCCAGCTATTCTGTGTCTTTTGATTGAAGAATTCAATCTATTTACATATAGAGTGGTTATTAATATATAAGGGCTTAATACTGCCATTTTACCTCTTATTTTCTAATTGTTCTATATTTCTTTTGTTTCTCTTCCACTGTATTTCATTATGTTGGGTTTCTGTGGAGGTTTTCTCGGTTTTCTCTTTGCTTAGGAATTGTGGTTTTGCTCTGATTTTTTTGTCTAGTGGTTACTGTGAGGTTTTTATAAAAGCTCTCATAAATGAGATAGTCTGTTTTCAGATAGCATCTTATCTCCATTAACCTAAGCAGGTTTCATTCCTTCCCTCTTCTCCTTCTGAGTTACTGTTGTCACAGATTCTTCTGTTTTGTGTTGTGAGTTTGTGACTATGTTGAAGTGTTGTATAGTTATTTTTGATACTTTCCTTCCCTTTATCTTTTAAGTTATAATTAAGTGTTTGCTACCCTGTTCTAAAAGAGAGCTGCCATTTTCTGATTTTGTCTGTCTCTTTATCTCCTTGCTCAAAGCGCTGTAGACCTTTGCCTTTTTGTTTCAGATATGAGAGCATCCTTAGTCAATCCGGTAGGGGAGGTCTAGAGGTGATGAACCCTCTCAGTTTTTGTTTATCTGGGAAAGATTTTATTGCTTGATCATATCTGAAGGATAGTTTTGCTGGATAGAGTATTCTTGGCTGAAAGTTTTTATCTTTCAGTATTTTGAATATTCATTCCATTCTCTCCTAGCCTGTAAGGTTTCTGCTGAGAAATCTTCTAAAGCCTGATAGGGGTTCCTTTGTAGGTCACTTTCTTCTTCCTTGCTGCCCTTAATATTTTTTCTTTGTCGTTGACTTTTTCCAGTCTTACTATTATATGCCTTGGAGAAGATCTTTCTACAGTGATGTAATTAGGAGTTTTATTGGCTCAGGTATTTGTAAGACTGATTCCTTCCCCAGGATTGGGAAATTCTCAGCTATTATTTCTTTGAACAAGCTCTTTGCTCCATTATCCCTTTATTCTCCTTTTGGGATACCTGTGATCCTTATGTTATTTTTCCTAATTGAGTCAGATATTGCTCAAAGAATTTCTTCATTTTGTTTTAAATCTTTGTTCCCTCTCCTGCTCCACTTGACTCATTTCTAGGTTTCTATCCTCGAGCTCACTAATTCTCTCCTTTATATAGTCTCATCTGTTTTTAATGCTTTCTACATTATTTTTCATTTCACTTATTGTGTTTTTCATCTCCAGAAGTTCTGTTTTTTTTTTTTAGAGTTTCAATTTCCTTGATGAAGTACTCCTTCTGTTCACTAATTTTATTCCTGCCCTCATTGAACTATCTCTCTGAGTTTTCTTGTAACTCATTTTCTTTATGACAGCTATCATGAACTCTCTGTCAGTCAGATTGTAATCTGTGACTTTTAAGTTTGGTTTCTGCAGAGCAGTCCTTCTCCTTCTCTTCTGCCATGTTACTGTAGCTCTTCAAGGTGTTTGATGAATTGGTCTTCTGCTGACACTTTTATGATACTAATCACCTTTCTTATTTAGGTATGGCTTTGGTTACTTTGTTTCTGTGCTGCTTTGGGTTATATTTGAGAGCCTGCACATTCCTCTCTCCACTGCTTCTGCCAGGGGCATCATCAGTGCCCTCCTTGTGCAGCTCATGCCTCTGTGGCTGCTGATGCCTTTCCTTTAGTCTCAAGTGTCACTACCAGGGTCACCAGGCTGCAAGCATTTCTAATATTTCTGTGGTCAACTTGGTCTTGTGTTCCTCAAGTGGTTCTCCACAGGCTCTTCTTGGGTTCAGATGCTGCTGCCCTGTGCACCACCTGTGCTGCTGTTCTTGGCATGTCTGTGGTTTCTGGTTGCACTGCAACCATGGGTGCTGGATTCATAGGTGTTGCTGTCACTGCTTGGGCCAAGGGACTTGGAGAACTGTGCACAGCCCCCACTGTTGGTGGAGCTGATGTTTGTGATGCCACGACTGGGGGCTGGATCACCAGTTCTGCTGTGGTTACTGAAGCATCTGGTCATAGGTTCCACCTGCTACCACTAGGGGGGAGGAGGGGCTAAGCAGGTTGAAGTTTTTGTGGTTGCTCACTGTGCAGCTTCTGATCTCTAGTGGTAGCTGGTGTGTTTTTAAAACTCAGGTTAGAGTATCCCACCCCAGCTGGGAAATCAAGCTTTGAATACTATCTCCACTGTTGGAAAGACCTGGCCAATGCTGTAGAAGGGGTAAGGGGCATGCACACTGGATCTGCTGGTAGACAGGCAGGGAGCACTCTGATCCACACTCTCTGCCCTTGCCAGACTGTTCAAGCAAGCCACGCTTGTGTCCTTGCAAATTTCTGGACCAGTTTGGGGATCTGTGCCTTTAATCATCGCTGCTAAGGCAGGCAGGAGGGGGATTCTCCCCTAGTTCCATTTCATTCCAAGGGTCCAGTCCACCCACCTTCAGCTGTATAGATGCCTGGATTTCTTATGCATTCTGTTGTGCTGTGTAGGGAATCCTCTGTTTGTCAATGGATGTTGAACTCATTGTTGGATATGAGAATATGTCCAATTGGATGTGACTTAGAGGGGAGAAGCAAAGGGAACAACTCACTCTGCCATGATGCTGATGTCACTCTCTACTATAGTTTTTTTTCTTTGTGATTACCATAATTACTGAGAAATCTTATAGTTAAGGGGTCAATTTAAACTAAGAAGTATACTTTAATCGCATTTAAAAACTCTCCTCTTTCTTCTCTTCCCTCCACATTTTGTTTTGATGTCACAATTTATATATTTTTATACTGTTTGTACATTAACAAATAATTGTAGTTATAGTTGTTTTTAATACTTTTATCTTTTTTAACTTTTCTGCTTGAGTTAAACATGATTTATGTACCACCATTATAGTGTACTATGGTCTGAACATTTGTGTCCCCCAAAATTCACATGTTAAAATCCTAACCCTTAAGGTGATACTATCAGGAGATGGGGCCTTTGAGAGGTGATTAGGTCATGAGGGCAGAATCCTCATGAATGAGATTAGTGCCCTTATACATGAGGTCAGAGAGAGCTCTCTCACACACTCTGCCATGTGGGGTTACAGTGAGAAGATGACTGTCTACAATCAACTGGATCCTCACCAGATACGAATATACTAGTACCTTGCTCTTGGACTTTACAGCCTCCAGAACTGTGAGAAATAAATACCTGTTGTTTATAAGCTACCCAGTCTATAACACTTTTGTCATAGCAGCCTGAATGGACTAAGAAACAGGATTAGAGAGTTTTGAATTTGACTACACAGTTACCTTTACCAGTGAGTTTTATACTTTTATGTGTTTTCATGTGCTAATCAGTGTCTGTTCATTTCAACTTGAAGAGTTCCTTTTAGTTTTTTTGTAAGGCAGTTCTCATGGTAACTCCCCCAGCTTTTTTTGTCCTGTCTTTATCTCTCCTTCATTTTTGAAGGACAGATTTTCCAGGTGTAGTATTTGGGGTTGGAAGTTTTTTTCTTTCACTGTTTTGAATATATCATCCCACCCTTTCCTGGCCTGTAATATTTCTACTGAGAAATCCACTCTAAGTTTTACTGGGGCTCCCTGGTACGTGAAGAGTAACTTTTCTCTTGTTGATTTCAAAATTCTCTCTTTGTGTTTGACTTTTAAGAATTTGATTACAATATGTCTTGGTTTAGATCTTTTGATGTTCAACTTATTTGGGGTACTTTGAGAATCATGAACCTGGGTGTTCATTTTCCTCCTCAGATTGGATAAGTTTTCTGTCATTGTTTCTTTAAATAATCTTTATGCCCTTGTCGTTTGCTCTTTCTGGGACTCCAGTAGTGTGTATACTGGTTATTTTAATGGTACCCATAAGTCACATAGGCTTTCTTACACTTTTTCATTCCTTTTTCTTTTTGTTCCTTTAACTGGATAATTTCAAATGACTTGTCTTCGAGTTTGTTGATTCATTCTCTTGCATGATTGATTATGCTATTGAAGGTCACCATTAAACTTTTTGGTTCAGTTATTGTATTCTTTAGTTCCAAGATTTCTGTTTAGTTCTTTTTTATGTTTTCTATTTCTTTTTTAAAATTTCCATGTGGTGTATGTATTGTTTATCTGATTTTATTTAGTTGTCTGGGTTCTCTAGTAGTTCATTGAGCTACTTTAAAACAATTATTTTGAATTCTTTGTTGGGTAGTTCATGGATCTCCATTTCTTTAGGGTCAGTTACTGACACTTTATTAGTTTCCTTTGGTGTTCTCATGTTTGCCTGACTCTTCATGATTTGTGCAGCCTTGCATTGGTGTTTGTGTATTTAGAAGAGCAGGCACCTCTTCCAGTCTTTGCAGACTGTTTTTGGCAGATAAATCCCATCCTCTGCTGCTTCCTTTGACTTACAGGGCTGCCTCCAGGATTGTGATGGAGCAGGGCTGGAGCTGGGCCTTGCAGCTGTTGCTGGGTCTGCACTTGGGTCTTTAGTTAGCAACTGTGTTACTGGGGATGTGGATGGGTGTGATGTCTGCTGGGTCTTTGAGTACAGCTCTGTTGGGTCACTTGGTTGGTCCCTGGGCAGCAAGAACTACCTTTGGACCACAGTGGAGTGGGAGTGGAGCAAGGTCACAGGATTGCTTCAGCAACAGCAGTCAGGTCTGAGGTCGGTGGGCATGTTACCAGGGCATAGATAGGCATGGCTCCTCCTTGGTCCCATAGCAGAAGTGACTGGTGGCAGAAACACAGACAAGTAGCGCTAGAGTTGAATCCACAGGAGGATGGGGCAGCTTTCAGTTTGCAGATGGGGTTATAGTCAGTGAGGCTGCCACCAGGGCATGTGCCTGCCTTCTTAAAGTGGCTGTCCTTGGTCTTGGGCTCCACTGGGGTTTCACAACCCCCTTACTTGGATCTGAAATCTTCCCACTTTTGTCTGAAGATGGCTGCCAAATATTGGTTTCTTTTGGGGGGGAATGCAGGGTGTAGACCTCTTATTCCACCATCTTGCTTCCAGCACATGATATTCTAATTGTACCTGTGAGTGTGTATAAGCCTCTATCAATTCATACACATAAATTGGTTGGTTTTCACCAAAGTGGAGAATATTAGAATAAAAAATATTTATTCATTTACTCAAAAAAATTTTAGTAACATTTATGCACAGCACTTCACTAGGTTCTGAGCATAATGGGAAGACATGGGAGGCAGTATTTCTGTGCTCAGGCAGCTTCTTATACAGAAGGGCCCCCAAAAAGACCAATGTACAAGAAGCAGCTATGTAACAAGATCCCAGTTAAATAATTGTCCAGGCAAAGTTACCAGTGATGGTGCAAGCAGCTAATAAAGTATATGCAGGTAGCTGGTAATGACTTTATGAAACAGAGGGGGACTAGGAGCTGGAGGGGGTGGGGATGGAATGGAGCACAATGTAATAAAAAAGGACCCCACAGTTGGAAGCTGCATGAAATACTTCAGAAATAGGAAGTACATTCCAGTGTGACACCAATACAGAAAGGCATAACAGGGTAATGGCCAGGAGCATGCGCTTTGGGCTCAAACAGGATGGGTTTAAATTAATGGGCTCAAAACTCCATTCTGTCACCTACTGTCTACTTAAACTATTTTTGGTGTGTAAAATGGGGATAATCAATCATAAAACTTATCTCATGGGGATATTGACAAGATTACATGAAATAATATATGTGAATGTCTACCACATAGAATGCATTCAGAAAAATATTAACTACATTTAAAACAATACAAAATCCATTGTGACCAAGATATCTAGGTAATGGCAAAGAATCCATTGATCTCTATAAAACACTTAGGTTTAGATGACTCCTCTATCAGCCCCATGTGGACCAGAACAATGTCTCTCTCACACACACACACTGCTGGATTTCCATTGTCTTGTCCAGTTCCTAGCATATGGTTGGCATTCCAAAAATTTTTGTTGAATAAATTAACCAAATCTAGCCCTCATCTGAAATGTCTAATCAACTTATAAATTTGCCAATTTTGCCTCCTTTCTCTCGCCATTACCCAATTCTGAAACCTGTACCCACCTATCTCTACTTATTGACCTAGTTCTCTAATTAAATGATTACACAATGAATAAATATTCAATAAATATTTATGGAATGTCTCCTATTTGCCAGGCACTATTATAGCTCCTAGGGAATACATGGTGAACCTGATCTCACAGAATTTCTACTCTAGAGAGGGGAAAGTAAACAAACAAAGTAAAGAAGTAAGTAAGATAATTTCAGATAAACACTCCGAAGAAAATGAAACACAGTCATCTCTTGCTCTGCCTCCTAACTAGTTTCTCTGCTTCACATCTGGTGTCACTGAAGTCTACCCACTGCCAGAGTGATACATCTAAATTACAAATTCTGACCTTGTCACTCTCCTACTTGAAGCCCTTCCATGGATCTCCATTGCTTTTATAATAAAATCTGAGCTACTTACCATCCATGACTTGGGCCCTGCATACCTCTCTCATCTGATCTCTCCCACTACTCCCTACTTCCCAGAACCCCCGACTCATGAACACAAATGCTATTTCTTCACTTTTGTGCCCTTTCTCCTTTGATTACCCTCCCTATAATCTTTTGCCACACACAAACATCTTTGCCTGGCTGACTCCTATGTTCTCATTCAGTTTTCTCAAGCATCACTTCCTTCAGGTACCTTTAATGATCAACTTATCCTGTTTACCACACACACACACACACACACACACCCTATACACTGGGATGGGCGGCCCTTCTGTGTGTTTCTAGTATTTCACTTACACCTTGTATGATAATTATATTACTTTGCTTCATATTTCTGTTTCTCCTACCAATCAAATTCTTGGTAGCAGATACCATTTTTCATTCATCTTACAGGTCCAAGCACAATGCCTAATATGTATAGACAATTAATAAATGACCATTAAATTTTTAAAAATGAGTTTTTAATGGAAGAAATAATAAATGGACAGAAAAAAATAGGCATTGCCTTTGAAAAGCCAACGAATTCTTGTTCTATGCTTACCTCTGGTTGGTTATTTATTTATTTATTTATTTATTTATTTATTTATTTATTTGTGTTTTGCAGCTCCTATCAGTGGACAATTTGGTGAGTTCTCCTTTCTTTTGCTCTTCAGTGTCTCTGGATAAAAATGTCTCCCTAATAAATATGAAACATTTATAATGGCTGTCTGAGGATCCCTAATGTCTCCTGTTCTTTTTGTGAAGACCAGTAGAGATGTGACAATGTCACCTGGTCTATTGACATTACCCAGGATAGCTTCATGATCACCCTCTGAACCTCCCTGGAAGAAGTGGTATATGCATAAGCAGCTCCTGGTGTTTGCCATGCCCCACACTTAGTCCTATTGCAAATGGACTCCAGTTAACAAGACAAGATATCTTCCACTCCACTGCAAATGTGCAGGGCTTGGGATAAGATTTTCCTGAGCCAGCAAGCCAGAAAAGCTCCTCTGAAAACATCACATTGTGGAGATATGGCAGCAATATTGCATCCTATACAGTTTCAGGAGTAAAATCCTCCAGGAAATGTGTGGAGAGCCTGAGAACATCCAACAACTGAGCCCTTAAAAGGAAGAAATGCATAAAAATTGGAGATTACGAGAGAAGACGAATTGTCTGTTTCACATACTTTCTTAGTTCTGACTCTCATTGCCATTCTTCTCGGTCAGAGAATGTCTTGGATACTTGAGGACCTATGAATAGCAAGAACACTCTTAAATCTCGCTCTTTGTCCAAAATCAGCTGCAGCAGAATTTCATCCTTGTCTAGGTCATGTCTGGACTCCAGTGAATGACTTGTTCATCCTTTGCTCTGCCACAATTAGCTATGATGGGATTTTTCTGATCATTTGCATCATCATGGATAAAATGAAGGTGTTAGACAAGTTCATCTCTCAAGCTTTTCTCAGTGCCAAAATCTTAAGATAACATAGTTCATCCTTTTAGAGAAAGTGCAAAATTGTGATTTTAATAACTCTTTGGGAAGTTGTTATGGTTTTATGAACAGGATGAAGTGGCAGGGGCAAGGGGTGACTTTTCTAGGATCCGTTACATAACAGGATAAGTAGCTATTTTTTCCCATTGACGGTTGGCAGTGAATCTTGCTGCTATTGCCCTCTTAAAGTCATTTTGCTTATTGCCATCCCCTGAGCAATCACTGTCCCCTGGGAAGGTGACTGCTCTGGCTGACACGCAGACTTGAGTGATCAATAACCTTCCCAGGGGGTTTTCTTTGGGATTTTCTAAAGTCATATCCTCCAGTCTGTCCCCCACAAACCACAGTAATGGGGACTGCAAGCAACTCCAGCTCAGATTCTTTTTTTCTTTCCTCCTCAGCAACTGGACCTAAATCTGTGATTTCCCTCCATCCTCCATGGACCGTTGCCTCCCAAGGAGAGAAGGTGAAACTGATCTGCAATGGACCTCACTTCAGCCAACCAGGGAAAGCAACATGGTACCGTTGGTACCATAGGGGAAAAATATCAAGTGAAACCCTAACTAACACCCATGAGGTTCATGATTCTGGGGAGTACAGTTGCCAGACCTCAGGCTCGCTCCTAAGTAACCCTGTGAGCTTGCTCTTTTCTGCAGGTGAGAAAAAAGTGAAAGAATTAAAAACTTTTGAAATCATATAGTTACCTAAAACTTACCCAATATTTACTGAATCAGAATCTATAGGAATAGGACTGAGGAATTTTTATTTTGTACAAGCCTCTCTAGTAAAAGGAAATTTGAGAACAATTTATTTGAATGGTTCCTGGATCTATGTATGGTTTTAAGAATAGATCATTTACATGAAATAATAAGCAGCATGAGGATTATTCATATTTAGAGATGATAGATAGATAGAAGGGTACAGGGATAGAGAGTTGGAGAAAAGAAGAACCATTTCCTTTCTTGTCCAAAAGCCGCCTGTTTTGAACTTGAAGCAGTATCTTTCTAGTTATAATGCTCCTTAATTTAGTGAACAAGGAAACAGTATAGTAGCAATGAATAAATAAAATGCTTATCCTCTTTTACCTGACAATTCCCCTCTTAAGAATTTACCTACTGAAACAATCATGGATATACACCTACGAAACGAGACCTTAAATGGTCAAGAAAAGAAAACTCATTAAATAAATTACATTGCTGCCATTGAAGGAAACTTTGTGACCATTGAAAACTGGGTTCAGTAGTGATATTGATGACAGAAAAGTGTTCAGGGCATAGTAAGGGAAAAGCAAGTTATCAAAGAGGTGAATATTATTCCAATTTCATAAAAAAAAATACACACACTCTCACATACATGCACATGGAAAAGAGAACTGGAAAAGCATATGCCAAAATCTGGGTGGTGAGATGATAGGAGATTTTTATTTGCATTTCTGCTTTCCTAATTTTTTCAAGACATATGTGTTCAATGTAAAATCAGAAAGCAGAAATGACAATTATTTTAAGAATGCTTTTCCCAGCCCTCTTTCCTATAAAATCTACTTGGAACAATAACAAAAAGAAGGGAGAAACAATGAGGTGAAAGAAATAACGGGTGTTGTGTTTCCTACAGCTACCCTCATCCTGCAGGCTCCACTTTATGTGTTTGAAGGAGACTCCGTGGTTCTGAGATGCCGAGCAAAGGCAGGAGTAGCACTGACTAATGTGACCCTATACAAGAATGATAGATTGCTGGCATTCCTTAGTAACACCTCCGACTTTCAGATTCATCAAGCAGATCTGAAGGACAATGGAGCATATCACTGTACTGGATTTAAGAAAGGTTGTTGCTCTATTATTTCAAACAGAGTCAATATCCAAGTCCAAGGTAAAGACTTCATTACTTGTGAAATGGGTTAGTCAGAAGCAGGGTCTCTGAGGTTGTAGAAGGGAGAATAGGAAGAAAAGGGTGGACTGGAATACCATTGAACCTCCGGGTGCATTCCTGTAAGGAACAGAGAAAGCGCAACTGTGCTTTGGGCTGAAGGATGCTAGGAATCAAAAGTGGCATCTCTTTCTGTGCCTGCTTTTGTATGCTCTGCATGCCGGTGCTGAGGATGAATTATGTTTTTCTCCAGAGCACTTCCAAGCCTCATTGCTTTGGGGACTGTTGTAATCTTTCTGTAGAGCTGCTTCACCATCCTGTGCTGAGAGCCAACTCCTCCTGGCCCACTGAGGGGGAACCGGTGACCCTCACCTGTGAGATCCAGCTCCCTCCACAGAGGTCAGATGTCCGGCTCCAGTTCTGCTTCTTCAAAGATGGACAGATCCTGGGGCCAGGGTGGAGCAGCTCCCCAGAATTCCAGATCAACACCATATGGAGAGAAGACTCAGGGTCTTACTGGTGCAAGGCACAGACAGTGACATCCCGTGTCTGGAAACAGAGCCGGACATCCCAGATATATGTGCAGAGTGAGTGTCAGTGGGTTCTGAGATTTCCCAGGACTGGGGCTTCCCAGAGCCAGACAGGGTTGCACATCTTCTTGGGCCACTGGTCCATGTGGAAAGTGCTTCTCATACCTATGGGAAAGGGAGCTGTACATCAACTCTTGTGGACATCTTAGAAGAACTTAGAACCAAGAAAGTCTAAGAAAAGGTTATGTTTTTCCTTCAGCCCCATGAGATAGAACTCTTTCTTTGCCCTCTGAAAGCTGTCTTCCTTGACACCATTTTTTTTTCCTGCTAGGCCCATAGGCATAAGCTGTGGGCTATGGCAGAGCCCTCTGGCTAGGCTGGATGGACTGTGCTCAGCCAGATGGACAGATTCCTAGAATGTTAGATGCCTGGAGCAGAACACGCAAGAATAAGACAATCAAAGGACAGAAGTTTTGGGAATAAGTGGTTCCAACTTAACGCCACCAGGGATGGTTTTGTACAAACTTTTGCTTTTCTCTAAGTCTCTGAAGTTGTATAGGTTTCAAGCACTACTGCTACCCAATGGTCAATTGCCTCCCCAGATTAAATTTGATCTGTCTAATAGGAAATCTTTTTGAGCATTAGGAAGGGATACATAGTCTGGGGTGGATGCTTTGCTGAGTGAGAAGGGAGTGAAAGTGGTAGGACACTCTATAAATTCATTCCCAATCCTAGGCAAAAAAAAAAAAAAAAAGGTTCTATAACTGTTTCTTCTAAACTTCCTAGATTTTATAATCTTCTCTTCTCCAATCACAGGTAGCAGGTATTTCTTCCAACACCAGTTTAAAGAATGACAATTCAGAGAAGGTGGAGAGGTTGTTCCCCAAGACTTGCAACACAGTAATTTCTAGCATAAAATCTCCCCCAGCAGAATTAATGGAACCCAAGCCTCTAGCTCTGTTCCCACTGTGTTCAGGTATCTTGATCTTCGTGACCCCAGGAAGACTCAAAAAGACACTGCTCTAGTCCAATATCAGTATGTATCCACCTAGAGAGTGGAGCATTTTCATCACAGATTTTCCCACCTAGGAGGACTGTCCTGGGTCCACCTCCTCTGACCATTTAACTGACAAGCTAGAGGGGTTAAGAAGTGCTTGCTTGAGGGTAAACTTATTGTATACGCCAATGATTGATGTCCATCTAGCCACTGCAGTGACCACAGCTCCAGGACAAGCATCTCTGATGCCAAATCTCCTTGGCCCCTTCACCACCCCCACCACTTCCCCCGAGCAATGCCTGGGTACTGGATGTAATCTCTGGAATAACTGGCCTGTGCTATGCCAGGAGATAGGTGGGACATGAGGGAAAGTGGACAGGGTTGCCTCTTTCATTGAGCAGGATCCTCCACAAGATCATTAGGGAGCAGAGAGTCTCCCAAAGCATGGAGGGAACACAGTCTCTCCACGACTTCCTCCTTCTTCTCAAGGAAAAAGCCCAATTCCACCCCAGGCCAATACTTCACATTGGATCAGCAGATTTAGCCCTTCCGATCTTATGACTCTTTTCTAGCCATGAGTAGCCCACTGCCAAGAGTCTTATATGTCATTTTTATTCATTTAGGAGTTGTTGCCAACGTCCAAATGCACACCCGCCCAGCCTTAGAGTTGGTGTTTGCAGGGCAGGAACTGGTCCTCATCTGCTCAGTAGATGGAGTCCCAGGGCCTGTCAGAATCTTCTGGTACAAAACATCAAACAAGAAGCCTATGAAAGCAAAGATTCAGAATTCCCTGAATGAAGAATTCAAGATCTCCATGGTGAAAAAGAGAGATGCTGGAGAGTATTACTGTGAAGCCAACAACGGTCGCCTCTCCTT
Organism: Equus quagga; assembly: GCF_021613505.1. NCBI lineage: Eukaryota > Metazoa > Chordata > Mammalia > Perissodactyla > Equidae > Equus > Equus quagga. The sequence continues at coordinate 2,792 of NW_025798149.1, read as the reverse complement.
TCGCAGCAAGCCAGTGACCATCAACGTGAAAGGTGCGTCTGCTAGATATTATCTGAGGAATGGGTTATAAAACTTAGTGAAGACTACAAGGTAGTTGGGAGGGAATGGATATCGATAGTTAACAATAATTTAATACTCTGAATAGCCCTTTATTTTTACAAATTCCTTCTTAGTGTAAGTGAAATGTCTCCTGGGAATAAAGGCATAGCAAATACAATATTAAAACCAGGTCTCATCTGGCTCTGTGTCTCTCATTAAGCCTCATTGATTTAAGGATGTGCAGGGACCCTCCCTGACCAGCTTGTTGTCTCTTTCAGCCCCAGTAACACATCCTTTCTTCACCATCAGGGCCCCTAGGGTACAGGATGTTGTGAAGAAAGTGGTCGAGTTTCACTGGGAAATCAAGGGAGCCTCTCTCCCATCCTGTATCAGTTTTATCATGAGGCTGAAATCCTGAGGACCCCAGACCTCTATAGAGGAGGAGCGTCCCTCAATCTCCGTGCCCACAGAACATTCTGGGAATGACTCCTGTGCCAAGATGGTGGCCTGGGGATCCAGCCAGCAAGGAGAGGCCACTTTCCATCAAAAATGCATTAACTGACCGCAAGAAGTCACAGCCAGGTTCAGGCTGCATGTTCTCCACAGTCTAGAGACTCCAACTCTGAAATTCGCAGGCTTTGGCTCACATGGGATCAGAGCAAGCTTGTTACCTCCACTTGGCAGTTCTGAGCTCTTCCCTGTGACCACATTCTCAGGAACTCAGGAATTCCTTAGAGTGAATCAACATGAAAACATACAGTCTGACCCAAACTCCACTAACATAGTTATGAGAACTTTTTAGAATCCAAACCCTGTCAGATCAGCAATCTCTAGCCAAAGAGAAATTACAGAGTTCAGCATCACCTGACTTAGATAATACTCAGTCCTTGAGTCTTCTGTCAATCAACAAAAGTCCAGCCACTCCTGGTTTCACTCCTTCTCTTACTGCTACCCAACAAATCTCTACTCTTACCTGCTTTTTGTCTCTTACCCAAGTCATCTGCATTAGTCTGTTCAGGCTGCCATAACAAAATACTGGGTGGCTTAAGCAACAGAAATGTATTTTCTCACAGTTCTGGAGACTAGAAGTCCAAGATCAAAGTACCTGTAGGATTGGTTCTAAGGAGGGCTTTCTTTCTGGCTTGCAGTTGGCTACCTTCTCAGTGTGTCCTCACATGGCTTTTCTTCTACTTGGGCTGAGAGAGAGAGGTCTCTGGTGTCTCTTCCTCTTCTTATAAGGACATCAGTCTTATAGGATTAGGGCCCCACCCTTATAATCACATTTAACCTTAATTATCTCCTTAAAGGCCCTATCTGTAAATACAGTCACAGTGGGGGGTTACTGGGGATAGAGCTTCAACATATGCATTTTGGAGGGAAACAGTTCAGTTCATACCACCATTCTAATGTCCTCATTGGCTCCCAGATCTTGGAACAAGTGTCTATCTCTTGTGGGCCTCATTATTCAACCAGCCCAGATACTGTCACACTCCTTAAAGTGTCTGCAGCATCCCTCTCTTTCTCTCCGGTCTCCAACATCTGTAGAACTCTGTTTCTCTCTTTTGTCCTCTGAATCCCCAGATACTTAAGTACTGAATCAATCTGAGTAGCTCACAAGTCATTTCTATCTACCAGAGTTATGGAAGCATCCATCCACATGTTGTATCAATGAAGTTAATTTTTGACAATAACCAATGTACACAACCATGTATGTTACAGAGACAGGTAGCAACATCATAGTAGCAACATCATAGTTACTCCAAAGATGTAACTGTGGGGGTAGGGAGAACCCCAGACTTCATCACCTTCTGTACCAGTATCTGATGCCATCCTGCCCTCAAAGTTGCAAAGGTAGTTGTGGTGGTGAGAGGAAAACAGCTTCTGTGGAGCCCTGTGCCATACCCTCCACTCATGGCAAACTCCAGGTCCACTTTTAAGGACATAATGTTATTCAGCACTGGACTAAGTGTCAGGAGACAGAGCCAGGTCCTGTGTGGCTCTGGAAACAGCCTACTGAGTGGCGACAGGCAGGTGTCCTAACCTCTTCCTGACTCCATATACTCACCTGTAAATACAGAGGGTCATATTGGATGCAGGGAAACTGTAGGAACAGAGGAGAGGGTCCTGGAAGAGTGTATGAGTTTGTATTTGCCAATGAACATGCAGAGCCCTGAGGCCAACTCCAGTGAAGGGAGAACAGTGACTGACAAGAAAGTCAGAATGGCTTGGCAGGTAGGGAGCAGCTCTTCCACGGTCATACAGCAGAGGGAAGGAACAAGGTAAGGGTGTGGGTCTGATGGCAGTAAGATAAAGGACTTTTTCCCTGAGAGTGGCGTTCCCTCTGGAAAATGGGAGTAAGGTTACCTACAAGGGGAGACAGGAGAGGACAAAGGGGTCCAGAGGTCTGATGGGAAAGGAAAAGACCAGGGTGAGGACAGGAGAGACCTGCTGAGAAAAGCCTGGGGGGCCGCTGGGCCGCCCTGAGGCCAGAGCAGATGAGATGGGGCATTTCACTGGCCACTGGTTGAAATCAACAGTAAGGGGTAAAAGCAACTGTTGACTAATTTTTTCTCTCCCTCAGTTCCCGTGTCTCCTCCTGGCCTCACCCTCAGCCCTCCTGGGGACCGGGCTCCTGAAGGAGATGTGGTGACACTTCAGTGTAAAGCCCAGAGAGGTTCTCTTCCAATCCAGTACCAGTTTTTTCGTGAAGATGTATTTCTCAAGGAGATAGAAGTCACTTCATTGAGAACAAG
>NW_025798148.1:0-15044 GCF_021613505.1 Equus quagga | reverse complement strand
CTTGTTCTCAATGAAGTGACTTCTATCTCCTTGAGAAATACATCTTCACGAAAAAACTGGTACTGGATTGGAAGAGAACCTCTCTGGGCTTTACACTGAAGTGTCACCACATCTCCTTCAGGAGCCCGGTCCCCAGGAGGGCTGAGGGTGAGGCCAGGAGGAGACACGGGAACTGAGGGAGAGAAAAAATTAGTCAACAGTTGCTTTTACCCCTTACTGTTGATTTCAACCAGTGGCCAGTGAAATGCCCCATCTCATCTGCTCTGGCCTCAGGGCGGCCCAGCGGCCCCCCAGGCTTTTCTCAGCAGGTCTCTCCTGTCCTCACCCTGGTCTTTTCCTTTCCCATCAGACCTCTGGACCCCTTTGTCCTCTCCTGTCTCCCCTTGTAGGTAACCTTACTCCCATTTTCCAGAGGGAACGCCACTCTCAGGGAAAAAGTCCTTTATCTTACTGCCATCAGACCCACACCCTTACCTTGTTCCTTCCCTCTGCTGTATGACCGTGGAAGAGCTGCTCCCTACCTGCCAAGCCATTCTGACTTTCTTGTCAGTCACTGTTCTCCCTTCACTGGAGTTGGCCTCAGGGCTCTGCATGTTCATTGGCAAATACAAACTCATACACTCTTCCAGGACCCTCTCCTCTGTTCCTACAGTTTCCCTGCATCCAATATGACCCTCTGTATTTACAGGTGAGTATATGGAGTCAGGAAGAGGTTAGGACACCTGCCTGTCGCCACTCAGTAGGCTGTTTCCAGAGCCACACAGGACCTGGCTCTGTCTCCTGACACTTAGTCCAGTGCTGAATAACATTATGTCCTTAAAAGTGGACCTGGAGTTTGCCATGAGTGGAGGGTATGGCACAGGGCTCCACAGAAGCTGTTTTCCTCTCACCACCACAACTACCTTTGCAACTTTGAGGGCAGGATGGCATCAGATACTGGTACAGAAGGTGATGAAGTCTGGGGTTCTCCCTACCCCCACAGTTACATCTTTGGAGTAACTATGATGTTGCTACTATGATGTTGCTACCTGTCTCTGTAACATACATGGTTGTGTACATTGGTTATTGTCAAAAATTAACTTCATTGATACAACATGTGGATGGATGCTTCCATAACTCTGGTAGATAGAAATGACTTGTGAGCTACTCAGATTGATTCAGTACTTAAGTATCTGGGGATTCAGAGGACAAAAGAGAGAAACAGAGTTCTACAGATGTTGGAGACCGGAGAGAAAGAGAGGGATGCTGCAGACACTTTAAGGAGTGTGACAGTATCTGGGCTGGTTGAATAATGAGGCCCACAAGAGATAGACACTTGTTCCAAGATCTGGGAGCCAATGAGGACATTAGAATGGTGGTATGAACTGAACTGTTTCCCTCCAAAATGCATATGTTGAAGCTCTATCCCCAGTAACCCCCCACTGTGACTGTATTTACAGATAGGGCCTTTAAGGAGATAATTAAGGTTAAATGTGATTATAAGGGTGGGGCCCTAATCCTATAAGACTGATGTCCTTATAAGAAGAGGAAGAGACACCAGAGACCTCTCTCTCTCAGCCCAAGTAGAAGAAAAGCCATGTGAGGACACACTGAGAAGGTAGCCAACTGCAAGCCAGAAAGAAAGCCCTCCTTAGAACCAATCCTACAGGTACTTTGATCTTGGACTTCTAGTCTCCAGAACTGTGAGAAAATACATTTCTGTTGCTTAAGCCACCCAGTATTTTGTTATGGCAGCCTGAACAGACTAATGCAGATGACTTGGGTAAGAGACAAAAAGCAGGTAAGAGTAGAGATTTGTTGGGTAGCAGTAAGAGAAGGAGTGAAACCAGGAGTGGCTGGACTTTTGTTGATTGACAGAAGACTCAAGGACTGAGTATTATCTAAGTCAGGTGATGCTGAACTCTGTAATTTCTCTTTGGCTAGAGATTGCTGATCTGACAGGGTTTGGATTCTAAAAAGTTCTCATAACTATGTTAGTGGAGTTTGGGTCAGACTGTATGTTTTCATGTTGATTCACTCTAAGGAATTCCTGAGTTCCTGAGAATGTGGTCACAGGGAAGAGCTCAGAACTGCCAAGTGGAGGTAACAAGCTTGCTCTGATCCCATGTGAGCCAAAGCCTGCGAATTTCAGAGTTGGAGTCTCTAGACTGTGGAGAACATGCAGCCTGAACCTGGCTGTGACTTCTTGCGGTCAGTTAATGCATTTTTGATGGAAAGTGGCCTCTCCTTGCTGGCTGGATCCCCAGGCCACCATCTTGGCACAGGAGTCATTCCCAGAATGTTCTGTGGGCACGGAGATTGAGGGACGCTCCTCCTCTATAGAGGTCTGGGGTCCTCAGGATTTCAGCCTCATGATAAAACTGATACAGGATGGGAGAGAGGCTCCCTTGATTTCCCAGTGAAACTCGACCACTTTCTTCACAACATCCTGTACCCTAGGGGCCCTGATGGTGAAGAAAGGATGTGTTACTGGGGCTGAAAGAGACAACAAGCTGGTCAGGGAGGGTCCCTGCACATCCTTAAATCAATGAGGCTTAATGAGAGACACAGAGCCAGATGAGACCTGGTTTTAATATTGTATTTGCTATGCCTTTATTCCCAGGAGACATTTCACTTACACTAAGAAGGAATTTGTAAAAATAAAGGGCTATTCAGAGTATTAAATTATTGTTAACTATCGATATCCATTCCCTCCCAACTACCTTGTAGTCTTCACTAAGTTTTATAACCCATTCCTCAGATAATATCTAGCAGACGCACCTTTCACGTTGATGGTCACTGGCTTGCTGCGAAAGGAGAGGCGACCGTTGTTGGCTTCACAGTAATACTCTCCAGCATCTCTCTTTTTCACCATGGAGATCTTGAATTCTTCATTCAGGGAATTCTGAATCTTTGCTTTCATAGGCTTCTTGTTTGATGTTTTGTACCAGAAGATTCTGACAGGCCCTGGGACTCCATCTACTGAGCAGATGAGGACCAGTTCCTGCCCTGCAAACACCAACTCTAAGGCTGGGCGGGTGTGCATTTGGACGTTGGCAACAACTCCTAAATGAATAAAAATGACATATAAGACTCTTGGCAGTGGGCTACTCATGGCTAGAAAAGAGTCATAAGATCGGAAGGGCTAAATCTGCTGATCCAATGTGAAGTATTGGCCTGGGGTGGAATTGGGCTTTTTCCTTGAGAAGAAGGAGGAAGTCGTGGAGAGACTGTGTTCCCTCCATGCTTTGGGAGACTCTCTGCTCCCTAATGATCTTGTGGAGGATCCTGCTCAATGAAAGAGGCAACCCTGTCCACTTTCCCTCATGTCCCACCTATCTCCTGGAGAGCACAGGCCAGTTATTCCAGAGATTACATCCAGTACCCAGGCATTGCTCGGGGGAAGTGGTGGGGGTGGTGAAGGGGCCAAGGAGATTTGGCATCAGAGATGCTTGTCCTGGAGCTGTGGTCACTGCAGTGGCTAGATGGACATCAATCATTGGCGTATACAATAAGTTTACCCTCAAGCAAGCACTTCTTAACCCCTCTAGCTTGTCAGTTAAATGGTCAGAGGAGGTGGACCCAGGACAGTCCTCCTAGGTGGGAAAATCTGTGATGAAAATGCTCCACTCTCTAGGTGGATACATACTGATATTGGACTAGAGCAGTGTCTTTTTGAGTCTTCCTGGGGTCACGAAGATCAAGATACCTGAACACAGTGGGAACAGAGCTAGAGGCTTGGGTTCCATTAATTCTGCTGGGGGAGATTTTATGCTAGAAATTACTGTGTTGCAAGTCTTGGGGAACAACCTCTCCACCTTCTCTGAATTGTCATTCTTTAAACTGGTGTTGGAAGAAATACCTGCTACCTGTGATTGGAGAAGAGAAGATTATAAAATCTAGGAAGTTTAGAAGAAACAGTTATAGAACCTTTTTTTTTTTTTTTTTGCCTAGGATTGGGAATGAATTTATAGAGTGTCCTACCACTTTCACTCCCTTCTCACTCAGCAAAGCATCCACCCCAGACTATGTATCCCTTCCTAATGCTCAAAAAGATTTCCTATTAGACAGATCAAATTTAATCTGGGGAGGCAATTGACCATTGGGTAGCAGTAGTGCTTGAAACCTATACAACTTCAGAGACTTAGAGAAAAGCAAAAGTTTGTACAAAACCATCCCTGGTGGCGTTAAGTTGGAACCACTTATTCCCAAAACTTCTGTCCTTTGATTGTCTTATTCTTGCGTGTTCTGCTCCAGGCATCTAACATTCTAGGAATCTGTCCATCTGGCTGAGCACAGTCCATCCAGCCTAGCCAGAGGGCTCTGCCATAGCCCACAGCTTATGCCTATGGGCCTAGCAGGAAAAAAAAATGGTGTCAAGGAAGACAGCTTTCAGAGGGCAAAGAAAGAGTTCTATCTCATGGGGCTGAAGGAAAAACATAACCTTTTCTTAGACTTTCTTGGTTCTAAGTTCTTCTAAGATGTCCACAAGAGTTGATGTACAGCTCCCTTTCCCATAGGTATGAGAAGCACTTTCCACATGGACCAGTGGCCCAAGAAGATGTGCAACCCTGTCTGGCTCTGGGAAGCCCCAGTCCTGGGAAATCTCAGAACCCACTGACACTCACTCTGCACATATATCTGGGATGTCCGGCTCTGTTTCCAGACACGGGATGTCACTGTCTGTGCCTTGCACCAGTAAGACCCTGAGTCTTCTCTCCATATGGTGTTGATCTGGAATTCTGGGGAGCTGCTCCACCCTGGCCCCAGGATCTGTCCATCTTTGAAGAAGCAGAACTGGAGCCGGACATCTGACCTCTGTGGAGGGAGCTGGATCTCACAGGTGAGGGTCACCGGTTCCCCCTCAGTGGGCCAGGAGGAGTTGGCTCTCAGCACAGGATGGTGAAGCAGCTCTACAGAAAGATTACAACAGTCCCCAAAGCAATGAGGCTTGGAAGTGCTCTGGAGAAAAACATAATTCATCCTCAGCACCGGCATGCAGAGCATACAAAAGCAGGCACAGAAAGAGATGCCACTTTTGATTCCTAGCATCCTTCAGCCCAAAGCACAGTTGCGCTTTCTCTGTTCCTTACAGGAATGCACCCGGAGGTTCAATGGTATTCCAGTCCACCCTTTTCTTCCTATTCTCCCTTCTACAACCTCAGAGACCCTGCTTCTGACTAACCCATTTCACAAGTAATGAAGTCTTTACCTTGGACTTGGATATTGACTCTGTTTGAAATAATAGAGCAACAACCTTTCTTAAATCCAGTACAGTGATATGCTCCATTGTCCTTCAGATCTGCTTGATGAATCTGAAAGTCGGAGGTGTTACTAAGGAATGCCAGCAATCTATCATTCTTGTATAGGGTCACATTAGTCAGTGCTACTCCTGCCTTTGCTCGGCATCTCAGAACCACGGAGTCTCCTTCAAACACATAAAGTGGAGCCTGCAGGATGAGGGTAGCTGTAGGAAACACAACACCCGTTATTTCTTTCACCTCATTGTTTCTCCCTTCTTTTTGTTATTGTTCCAAGTAGATTTTATAGGAAAGAGGGCTGGGAAAAGCATTCTTAAAATAATTGTCATTTCTGCTTTCTGATTTTACATTGAACACATATGTCTTGAAAAAATTAGGAAAGCAGAAATGCAAATAAAAATCTCCTATCATCTCACCACCCAGATTTTGGCATATGCTTTTCCAGTTCTCTTTTCCATGTGCATGTATGTGAGAGTGTGTGTATTTTTTTTTATGAAATTGGAATAATATTCACCTCTTTGATAACTTGCTTTTCCCTTACTATGCCCTGAACACTTTTCTGTCATCAATATCACTACTGAACCCAGTTTTCAATGGTCACAAAGTTTCCTTCAATGGCAGCAATGTAATTTATTTAATGAGTTTTCTTTTCTTGACCATTTAAGGTCTCGTTTCGTAGGTGTATATCCATGATTGTTTCAGTAGGTAAATTCTTAAGAGGGGAATTGTCAGGTAAAAGAGGATAAGCATTTTATTTATTCATTGCTACTATACTGTTTCCTTGTTCACTAAATTAAGGAGCATTATAACTAGAAAGATACTGCTTCAAGTTCAAAACAGGCGGCTTTTGGACAAGAAAGGAAATGGTTCTTCTTTTCTCCAACTCTCTATCCCTGTACCCTTCTATCTATCTATCATCTCTAAATATGAATAATCCTCATGCTGCTTATTATTTCATGTAAATGATCTATTCTTAAAACCATACATAGATCCAGGAACCATTCAAATAAATTGTTCTCAAATTTCCTTTTACTAGAGAGGCTTGTACAAAATAAAAATTCCTCAGTCCTATTCCTATAGATTCTGATTCAGTAAATATTGGGTAAGTTTTAGGTAACTATATGATTTCAAAAGTTTTTAATTCTTTCACTTTTTTCTCACCTGCAGAAAAGAGCAAGCTCACAGGGTTACTTAGGAGCGAGCCTGAGGTCTGGCAACTGTACTCCCCAGAATCATGAACCTCATGGGTGTTAGTTAGGGTTTCACTTGATATTTTTCCCCTATGGTACCAACGGTACCATGTTGCTTTCCCTGGTTGGCTGAAGTGAGGTCCATTGCAGATCAGTTTCACCTTCTCTCCTTGGGAGGCAACGGTCCATGGAGGATGGAGGGAAATCACAGATTTAGGTCCAGTTGCTGAGGAGGAAAGAAAAAAAGAATCTGAGCTGGAGTTGCTTGCAGTCCCCATTACTGTGGTTTGTGGGGGACAGACTGGAGGATATGACTTTAGAAAATCCCAAAGAAAACCCCCTGGGAAGGTTATTGATCACTCAAGTCTGCGTGTCAGCCAGAGCAGTCACCTTCCCAGGGGACAGTGATTGCTCAGGGGATGGCAATAAGCAAAATGACTTTAAGAGGGCAATAGCAGCAAGATTCACTGCCAACCGTCAATGGGAAAAAATAGCTACTTATCCTGTTATGTAACGGATCCTAGAAAAGTCACCCCTTGCCCCTGCCACTTCATCCTGTTCATAAAACCATAACAACTTCCCAAAGAGTTATTAAAATCACAATTTTGCACTTTCTCTAAAAGGATGAACTATGTTATCTTAAGATTTTGGCACTGAGAAAAGCTTGAGAGATGAACTTGTCTAACACCTTCATTTTATCCATGATGATGCAAATGATCAGAAAAATCCCATCATAGCTAATTGTGGCAGAGCAAAGGATGAACAAGTCATTCACTGGAGTCCAGACATGACCTAGACAAGGATGAAATTCTGCTGCAGCTGATTTTGGACAAAGAGCGAGATTTAAGAGTGTTCTTGCTATTCATAGGTCCTCAAGTATCCAAGACATTCTCTGACCGAGAAGAATGGCAATGAGAGTCAGAACTAAGAAAGTATGTGAAACAGACAATTCGTCTTCTCTCGTAATCTCCAATTTTTATGCATTTCTTCCTTTTAAGGGCTCAGTTGTTGGATGTTCTCAGGCTCTCCACACATTTCCTGGAGGATTTTACTCCTGAAACTGTATAGGATGCAATATTGCTGCCATATCTCCACAATGTGATGTTTTCAGAGGAGCTTTTCTGGCTTGCTGGCTCAGGAAAATCTTATCCCAAGCCCTGCACATTTGCAGTGGAGTGGAAGATATCTTGTCTTGTTAACTGGAGTCCATTTGCAATAGGACTAAGTGTGGGGCATGGCAAACACCAGGAGCTGCTTATGCATATACCACTTCTTCCAGGGAGGTTCAGAGGGTGATCATGAAGCTATCCTGGGTAATGTCAATAGACCAGGTGACATTGTCACATCTCTACTGGTCTTCACAAAAAGAACAGGAGACATTAGGGATCCTCAGACAGCCATTATAAATGTTTCATATTTATTAGGGAGACATTTTTATCCAGAGACACTGAAGAGCAAAAGAAAGGAGAACTCACCAAATTGTCCACTGATAGGAGCTGCAAAACACAAATAAATAAATAAATAAATAAATAAATAAATAAATAAATAACCAACCAGAGGTAAGCATAGAACAAGAATTCGTTGGCTTTTCAAAGGCAATGCCTATTTTTTTCTGTCCATTTATTATTTCTTCCATTAAAAACTCATTTTTAAAAATTTAATGGTCATTTATTAATTGTCTATACATATTAGGCATTGTGCTTGGACCTGTAAGATGAATGAAAAATGGTATCTGCTACCAAGAATTTGATTGGTAGGAGAAACAGAAATATGAAGCAAAGTAATATAATTATCATACAAGGTGTAAGTGAAATACTAGAAACACACAGAAGGGCCGCCCATCCCAGTGTATAGGGTGTGTGTGTGTGTGTGTGTGTGTGGTAAACAGGATAAGTTGATCATTAAAGGTACCTGAAGGAAGTGATGCTTGAGAAAACTGAATGAGAACATAGGAGTCAGCCAGGCAAAGATGTTTGTGTGTGGCAAAAGATTATAGGGAGGGTAATCAAAGGAGAAAGGGCACAAAAGTGAAGAAATAGCATTTGTGTTCATGAGTCGGGGGTTCTGGGAAGTAGGGAGTAGTGGGAGAGATCAGATGAGAGAGGTATGCAGGGCCCAAGTCATGGATGGTAAGTAGCTCAGATTTTATTATAAAAGCAATGGAGATCCATGGAAGGGCTTCAAGTAGGAGAGTGACAAGGTCAGAATTTGTAATTTAGATGTATCACTCTGGCAGTGGGTAGACTTCAGTGACACCAGATGTGAAGCAGAGAAACTAGTTAGGAGGCAGAGCAAGAGATGACTGTGTTTCATTTTCTTCGGAGTGTTTATCTGAAATTATCTTACTTACTTCTTTACTTTGTTTGTTTACTTTCCCCTCTCTAGAGTAGAAATTCTGTGAGATCAGGTTCACCATGTATTCCCTAGGAGCTATAATAGTGCCTGGCAAATAGGAGACATTCCATAAATATTTATTGAATATTTATTCATTGTGTAATCATTTAATTAGAGAACTAGGTCAATAAGTAGAGATAGGTGGGTACAGGTTTCAGAATTGGGTAATGGCGAGAGAAAGGAGGCAAAATTGGCAAATTTATAAGTTGATTAGACATTTCAGATGAGGGCTAGATTTGGTTAATTTATTCAACAAAAATTTTTGGAATGCCAACCATATGCTAGGAACTGGACAAGACAATGGAAATCCAGCAGTGTGTGTGTGTGAGAGAGACATTGTTCTGGTCCACATGGGGCTGATAGAGGAGTCATCTAAACCTAAGTGTTTTATAGAGATCAATGGATTCTTTGCCATTACCTAGATATCTTGGTCACAATGGATTTTGTATTGTTTTAAATGTAGTTAATATTTTTCTGAATGCATTCTATGTGGTAGACATTCACATATATTATTTCATGTAATCTTGTCAATATCCCCATGAGATAAGTTTTATGATTGATTATCCCCATTTTACACACCAAAAATAGTTTAAGTAGACAGTAGGTGACAGAATGGAGTTTTGAGCCCATTAATTTAAACCCATCCTGTTTGAGCCCAAAGCGCATGCTCCTGGCCATTACCCTGTTATGCCTTTCTGTATTGGTGTCACACTGGAATGTACTTCCTATTTCTGAAGTATTTCATGCAGCTTCCAACTGTGGGGTCCTTTTTTATTACATTGTGCTCCATTCCATCCCCACCCCCTCCAGCTCCTAGTCCCCCTCTGTTTCATAAAGTCATTACCAGCTACCTGCATATACTTTATTAGCTGCTTGCACCATCACTGGTAACTTTGCCTGGACAATTATTTAACTGGGATCTTGTTACATAGCTGCTTCTTGTACATTGGTCTTTTTGGGGGCCCTTCTGTATAAGAAGCTGCCTGAGCACAGAAATACTGCCTCCCATGTCTTCCCATTATGCTCAGAACCTAGTGAAGTGCTGTGCATAAATGTTACTAAAATTTTTTTGAGTAAATGAATAAATATTTTTTATTCTAATATTCTCCACTTTGGTGAAAACCAACCAATTTATGTGTATGAATTGATAGAGGCTTATACACACTCACAGGTACAATTAGAATATCATGTGCTGGAAGCAAGATGGTGGAATAAGAGGTCTACACCCTGCATTCCCCCCCAAAAGAAACCAATATTTGGCAGCCATCTTCAGACAAAAGTGGGAAGATTTCAGATCCAAGTAAGGGGGTTGTGAAACCCCAGTGGAGCCCAAGACCAAGGACAGCCACTTTAAGAAGGCAGGCACATGCCCTGGTGGCAGCCTCACTGACTATAACCCCATCTGCAAACTGAAAGCTGCCCCATCCTCCTGTGGATTCAACTCTAGCGCTACTTGTCTGTGTTTCTGCCACCAGTCACTTCTGCTATGGGACCAAGGAGGAGCCATGCCTATCTATGCCCTGGTAACATGCCCACCGACCTCAGACCTGACTGCTGTTGCTGAAGCAATCCTGTGACCTTGCTCCACTCCCACTCCACTGTGGTCCAAAGGTAGTTCTTGCTGCCCAGGGACCAACCAAGTGACCCAACAGAGCTGTACTCAAAGACCCAGCAGACATCACACCCATCCACATCCCCAGTAACACAGTTGCTAACTAAAGACCCAAGTGCAGACCCAGCAACAGCTGCAAGGCCCAGCTCCAGCCCTGCTCCATCACAATCCTGGAGGCAGCCCTGTAAGTCAAAGGAAGCAGCAGAGGATGGGATTTATCTGCCAAAAACAGTCTGCAAAGACTGGAAGAGGTGCCTGCTCTTCTAAATACACAAACACCAATGCAAGGCTGCACAAATCATGAAGAGTCAGGCAAACATGAGAACACCAAAGGAAACTAATAAAGTGTCAGTAACTGACCCTAAAGAAATGGAGATCCATGAACTACCCAACAAAGAATTCAAAATAATTGTTTTAAAGTAGCTCAATGAACTACTAGAGAACCCAGACAACTAAATAAAATCAGATAAACAATACATACACCACATGGAAATTTTAAAAAAGAAATAGAAAACATAAAAAAGAACTAAACAGAAATCTTGGAACTAAAGAATACAATAACTGAACCAAAAAGTTTAATGGTGACCTTCAATAGCATAATCAATCATGCAAGAGAATGAATCAACAAACTCGAAGACAAGTCATTTGAAATTATCCAGTTAAAGGAACAAAAAGAAAAAGGAATGAAAAAGTGTAAGAAAGCCTATGTGACTTATGGGTACCATTAAAATAACCAGTATACACACTACTGGAGTCCCAGAAAGAGCAAACGACAAGGGCATAAAGATTATTTAAAGAAACAATGACAGAAAACTTATCCAATCTGAGGAGGAAAATGAACACCCAGGTTCATGATTCTCAAAGTACCCCAAATAAGTTGAACATCAAAAGATCTAAACCAAGACATATTGTAATCAAATTCTTAAAAGTCAAACACAAAGAGAGAATTTTGAAATCAACAAGAGAAAAGTTACTCTTCACGTACCAGGGAGCCCCAGTAAAACTTAGAGTGGATTTCTCAGTAGAAATATTACAGGCCAGGAAAGGGTGGGATGATATATTCAAAACAGTGAAAGAAAAAAACTTCCAACCCCAAATACTACACCTGGAAAATCTGTCCTTCAAAAATGAAGGAGAGATAAAGACAGGACAAAAAAAGCTGGGGGAGTTACCATGAGAACTGCCTTACAAAAAAACTAAAAGGAACTCTTCAAGTTGAAATGAACAGACACTGATTAGCACATGAAAACACATAAAAGTATAAAACTCACTGGTAAAGGTAACTGTGTAGTCAAATTCAAAACTCTCTAATCCTGTTTCTTAGTCCATTCAGGCTGCTATGACAAAAGTGTTATAGACTGGGTAGCTTATAAACAACAGGTATTTATTTCTCACAGTTCTGGAGGCTGTAAAGTCCAAGAGCAAGGTACTAGTATATTCGTATCTGGTGAGGATCCAGTTGATTGTAGACAGTCATCTTCTCACTGTAACCCCACATGGCAGAGTGTGTGAGAGAGCTCTCTCTGACCTCATGTATAAGGGCACTAATCTCATTCATGAGGATTCTGCCCTCATGACCTAATCACCTCTCAAAGGCCCCATCTCCTGATAGTATCACCTTAAGGGTTAGGATTTTAACATGTGAATTTTGGGGGACACAAATGTTCAGACCATAGTACACTATAATGGTGGTACATAAATCATGTTTAACTCAAGCAGAAAAGTTAAAAAAGATAAAAGTATTAAAAACAACTATAACTACAATTATTTGTTAATGTACAAACAGTATAAAAATATATAAATTGTGACATCAAAACAAAATGTGGAGGGAAGAGAAGAAAGAGGAGAGTTTTTAAATGCGATTAAAGTATACTTCTTAGTTTAAATTGACCCCTTAACTATAAGATTTCTCAGTAATTATGGTAATCACAAAGAAAAAAAACTATAGTAGAGAGTGACATCAGCATCATGGCAGAGTGAGTTGTTCCCTTTGCTTCTCCCCTCTAAGTCACATCCAATTGGACATATTCTCATATCCAACAATGAGTTCAACATCCATTGACAAACAGAGGATTCCCTACACAGCACAACAGAATGCATAAGAAATCCAGGCATCTATACAGCTGAAGGTGGGTGGACTGGACCCTTGGAATGAAATGGAACTAGGGGAGAATCCCCCTCCTGCCTGCCTTAGCAGCGATGATTAAAGGCACAGATCCCCAAACTGGTCCAGAAATTTGCAAGGACACAAGCGTGGCTTGCTTGAACAGTCTGGCAAGGGCAGAGAGTGTGGATCAGAGTGCTCCCTGCCTGTCTACCAGCAGATCCAGTGTGCATGCCCCTTACCCCTTCTACAGCATTGGCCAGGTCTTTCCAACAGTGGAGATAGTATTCAAAGCTTGATTTCCCAGCTGGGGTGGGATACTCTAACCTGAGTTTTAAAAACACACCAGCTACCACTAGAGATCAGAAGCTGCACAGTGAGCAACCACAAAAACTTCAACCTGCTTAGCCCCTCCTCCCCCCTAGTGGTAGCAGGTGGAACCTATGACCAGATGCTTCAGTAACCACAGCAGAACTGGTGATCCAGCCCCCAGTCGTGGCATCACAAACATCAGCTCCACCAACAGTGGGGGCTGTGCACAGTTCTCCAAGTCCCTTGGCCCAAGCAGTGACAGCAACACCTATGAATCCAGCACCCATGGTTGCAGTGCAACCAGAAACCACAGACATGCCAAGAACAGCAGCACAGGTGGTGCACAGGGCAGCAGCATCTGAACCCAAGAAGAGCCTGTGGAGAACCACTTGAGGAACACAAGACCAAGTTGACCACAGAAATATTAGAAATGCTTGCAGCCTGGTGACCCTGGTAGTGACACTTGAGACTAAAGGAAAGGCATCAGCAGCCACAGAGGCATGAGCTGCACAAGGAGGGCACTGATGATGCCCCTGGCAGAAGCAGTGGAGAGAGGAATGTGCAGGCTCTCAAATATAACCCAAAGCAGCACAGAAACAAAGTAACCAAAGCCATACCTAAATAAGAAAGGTGATTAGTATCATAAAAGTGTCAGCAGAAGACCAATTCATCAAACACCTTGAAGAGCTACAGTAACATGGCAGAAGAGAAGGAGAAGGACTGCTCTGCAGAAACCAAACTTAAAAGTCACAGATTACAATCTGACTGACAGAGAGTTCATGATAGCTGTCATAAAGAAAATGAGTTACAAGAAAACTCAGAGAGATAGTTCAATGAGGGCAGGAATAAAATTAGTGAACAGAAGGAGTACTTCATCAAGGAAATTGAAACTCTAAAAAAAAAAAAACAGAACTTCTGGAGATGAAAAACACAATAAGTGAAATGAAAAATAATGTAGAAAGCATTAAAAACAGATGAGACTATATAAAGGAGAGAATTAGTGAGCTCGAGGATAGAAACCTAGAAATGAGTCAAGTGGAGCAGGAGAGGGAACAAAGATTTAAAACAAAATGAAGAAATTCTTTGAGCAATATCTGACTCAATTAGGAAAAATAACATAAGGATCACAGGTATCCCAAAAGGAGAATAAAGGGATAATGGAGCAAAGAGCTTGTTCAAAGAAATAATAGCTGAGAATTTCCCAATCCTGGGGAAGGAATCAGTCTTACAAATACCTGAGCCAATAAAACTCCTAATTACATCACTGTAGAAAGATCTTCTCCAAGGCATATAATAGTAAGACTGGAAAAAGTCAACGACAAAGAAAAAATATTAAGGGCAGCAAGGAAGAAGAAAGTGACCTACAAAGGAACCCCTATCAGGCTTTAGAAGATTTCTCAACAGAAACCTTACAGGCTAGGAGAGAATGGAATGAATATTCAAAATACTGAAAGACAAAAACTTTCAGCCAAGAATACTCTATCCAGCAAAACTATCCTTCAGATATGATCAAGCAATAAAATCTTTCCCAGATAAACAAAAACTGAGAGGGTTCATCACCTCTAGACCTCCCCTACCGGATTGACTAAGGATGCTCTCATATCTGAAACAAAAAGGCAAAGGTCTACAGCGCTTTGAGCAAGGAGATAAAGAGACAGACAAAATCAGAAAATGGCAGCTCTCTTTTAGAACAGGGTAGCAAACACTTAATTATAACTTAAAAGATAAAGGGAAGGAAAGTATCAAAAATAACTATACAACACTTCAACATAGTCACAAACTCACAACACAAAACAGAAGAATCTGTGACAACAGTAACTCAGAAGGAGAAGAGGGAAGGAATGAAACCTGCTTAGGTTAATGGAGATAAGATGCTATCTGAAAACAGACTATCTCATTTATGAGAGCTTTTATAAAAACCTCACAGTAACCACTAGACAAAAAAATCAGAGCAAAACCACAATTCCTAAGCAAAGAGAAAACCGAGAAAACCTCCACAGAAACCCAACATAATGAAATACAGTGGAAGAGAAACAAAAGAAATATAGAACAATTAGAAAATAAGAGGTAAAATGGCAGTATTAAGCCCTTATATATTAATAACCACTCTATATGTAAATAGATTGAATTCTTCAATCAAAAGACACAGAATAGCTGGATGGATTAGGAAACAAAACCCAACAATATGCTGC
>NW_025798147.1:0-15048 GCF_021613505.1 Equus quagga | reverse complement strand
GCAGCATATTGTTGGGTTTTGTTTCCTAATCCATCCAGCTATTCTGTATCTTTTGATTGAAGAATTCAATCTATTTACATATAGAGTGGTTATTAATATGTAAGGGCTTAATACTGCCATTTTACCTCTTATTTTCTGATTGTTCTATATTTCTTTTGTTTCTCTTCCACTGTATTTCATTATGTTGGGTTTCTGTGGAGGTTTTCTCGGTTTTCTCTTTGTTTAGGAATTGTGGTTCTGCTCTGATTTTTTTGTCTAGTGGTTACTGTGAGGTTTTTATAAAAGCTCTCATAAATGAGATAGTCTGTTTTCAGATAGCATCTTATCTCCATTAACCTAAGCAGGTTTCATTTCTTCCCTCTTCTCCTTCTGAGTTACTGTTGTCACAGATTCTTCTGTTTTGTGTTGTGTTTGTGACTATGTTGAAGTGTTGTATAGTTACTTTTGATACTTTCCTTCCCTTTATCTTTTAAGTTATAATTAAGTGTTTGCTACCCTGTTCTAAAAGAGAGCTGCCATTTTCTGATTTTGTCTGTCTCTTTATCTCCTTGCTCAAAGCGCTGTAGACCTTTGCCTTTTTGTTTCAGATATGAGAGCATCCTTAGTCAATCCGGTAGGGGAGGTCTAGAGGTGATGAACCCTCTCAGTTTTTGTTTATCTGGGAAAGATTTTATTGCTTGATCATATCTGAAGGATAGTTTTGCTGGATAGAGTATTCTTGGCTGAAAGTTTTTATCTTTCAGTATTTTGAATATTCATTCCATTCTCTCCTAGCCTGTAAGGTTTCTGCTGAGAAATCTTCTAAAGCCTGATAGGGGTTCCTTTGTAGGTCACTTTCTTCTTCCTTGCTGCCCTTAATATTTTTTCTTTGTCGTTGACTTTTTCCAGTCTTACTATTATATGCCTTGGAGAAGATCTTTCTACAGTGATGTAATTAGGAGTTTTATTGGCTCAGGTATTTGTAAGACTGATTCCTTCCCCAGGATTGGGAAATTCTCAGCTATTATTTCTTTGAACAAGCTCTTTGCTCCATTATCCCTTTATTCTCCTTTTGGGATACCTGTGATCCTTATGTTATTTTTCCTAATTGAGTCAGATATTGCTCAAAGAATTTCTTCATTTTGTTTTAAATCTTTGTTCCCTCTCCTGCTCCACTTGACTCATTTCTAGGTTTCTATCCTCGAGCTCACTAATTCTCTCCTTTATATAGTCTCATCTGTTTTTAATGCTTTCTACATTATTTTTCATTTCACTTATTGTGTTTTTCATCTCCAGAAGTTCTGTTTTTTTTTTTTAGAGTTTCAATTTCCTTGATGAAGTACTCCTTCTGTTCACTAATTTTATTCCTGCCCTCATTGAACTATCTCTCTGAGTTTTCTTGTAACTCATTTTCTTTATGACAGCTATCATGAACTCTCTGTCAGTCAGATTGTAATCTGTGACTTTTAAGTTTGGTTTCTGCAGAGCAGTCCTTCTCCTTCTCTTCTGCCATGTTACTGTAGCTCTTCAAGGTGTTTGATGAATTGGTCTTCTGCTGACACTTTTATGATACTAATCACCTTTCTTATTTAGGTATGGCTTTGGTTACTTTGTTTCTGTGCTGCTTTGGGTTATATTTGAGAGCCTGCACATTCCTCTCTCCACTGCTTCTGCCAGGGGCATCATCAGTGCCCTCCTTGTGCAGCTCATGCCTCTGTGGCTGCTGATGCCTTTCCTTTAGTCTCAAGTGTCACTACCAGGGTCACCAGGCTGCAAGCATTTCTAATATTTCTGTGGTCAACTTGGTCTTGTGTTCCTCAAGTGGTTCTCCACAGGCTCTTCTTGGGTTCAGATGCTGCTGCCCTGTGCACCACCTGTGCTGCTGTTCTTGGCATGTCTGTGGTTTCTGGTTGCACTGCAACCATGGGTGCTGGATTCATAGGTGTTGCTGTCACTGCTTGGGCCAAGGGACTTGGAGAACTGTGCACAGCCCCCACTGTTGGTGGAGCTGATGTTTGTGATGCCACGACTGGGGGCTGGATCACCAGTTCTGCTGTGGTTACTGAAGCATCTGGTCATAGGTTCCACCTGCTACCACTAGGGGGGAGGAGGGGCTAAGCAGGTTGAAGTTTTTGTGGTTGCTCACTGTGCAGCTTCTGATCTCTAGTGGTAGCTGGTGTGTTTTTAAAACTCAGGTTAGAGTATCCCACCCCAGCTGGGAAATCAAGCTTTGAATACTATCTCCACTGTTGGAAAGACCTGGCCAATGCTGTAGAAGGGGTAAGGGGCATGCACACTGGATCTGCTGGTAGACAGGCAGGGAGCACTCTGATCCACACTCTCTGCCCTTGCCAGACTGTTCAAGCAAGCCACGCTTGTGTCCTTGCAAATTTCTGGACCAGTTTGGGGATCTGTGCCTTTAATCATCGCTGCTAAGGCAGGCAGGAGGGGGATTCTCCCCTAGTTCCATTTCATTCCAAGGGTCCAGTCCACCCACCTTCAGCTGTATAGATGCCTGGATTTCTTATGCATTCTGTTGTGCTGTGTAGGGAATCCTCTGTTTGTCAATGGATGTTGAACTCATTGTTGGATATGAGAATATGTCCAATTGGATGTGACTTAGAGGGGAGAAGCAAAGGGAACAACTCACTCTGCCATGATGCTGATGTCACTCTCTACTATAGTTTTTTTTCTTTGTGATTACCATAATTACTGAGAAATCTTATAGTTAAGGGGTCAATTTAAACTAAGAAGTATACTTTAATCGCATTTAAAAACTCTCCTCTTTCTTCTCTTCCCTCCACATTTTGTTTTGATGTCACAATTTATATATTTTTATACTGTTTGTACATTAACAAATAATTGTAGTTATAGTTGTTTTTAATACTTTTATCTTTTTTAACTTTTCTGCTTGAGTTAAACATGATTTATGTACCACCATTATAGTGTACTATGGTCTGAACATTTGTGTCCCCCAAAATTCACATGTTAAAATCCTAACCCTTAAGGTGATACTATCAGGAGATGGGGCCTTTGAGAGGTGATTAGGTCATGAGGGCAGAATCCTCATGAATGAGATTAGTGCCCTTATACATGAGGTCAGAGAGAGCTCTCTCACACACTCTGCCATGTGGGGTTACAGTGAGAAGATGACTGTCTACAATCAACTGGATCCTCACCAGATACGAATATACTAGTACCTTGCTCTTGGACTTTACAGCCTCCAGAACTGTGAGAAATAAATACCTGTTGTTTATAAGCTACCCAGTCTATAACACTTTTGTCATAGCAGCCTGAATGGACTAAGAAACAGGATTAGAGAGTTTTGAATTTGACTACACAGTTACCTTTACCAGTGAGTTTTATACTTTTATGTGTTTTCATGTGCTAATCAGTGTCTGTTCATTTCAACTTGAAGAGTTCCTTTTAGTTTTTTTTGTAAGGCAGTTCTCATGGTAACTCCCCCAGCTTTTTTTGTCCTGTGAAAATCTTTATCTCTCCTTCATTTTTGAAGGACAGATTTTCCAGGTATAGTATTTGGGGTTGGAAGTTTTTTTCTTTCACTGTTTTGAATATATCATCCCACCCTTCCCTGGCCTGTAATATTTCTACTGAGAAATCCACTCTAAGTTTTACCGGGGCTCCCTGGTACGTGAAGAGTAACTTTTCTCTTGTTGATTTCAAAATTCTCTCTTTGTGTTTGACTTTTAATAATTTGATTACAATATGTCTTGGTTTAGATCTTTTGATGTTCAACTTATTTGGGGTACTTTGAGAATCATGAACCTGGGTGTTCATTTTCCTCCTCAGATTTGATAAGTTTTCTGTCATTGTTTCTTTAAATAATCTTTACGCCCTTGTCGTTTGCTCTTTCTGGGACTCCAGTAGTGTGTATACTGGTTATTTTAATGGTACCCATAAGTCACATAGGCTTTCTTACACTTTTTCATTCCTTTTTCTTTTTGTTCCTTTAACTGGATAATTTCAAATGACTTGTCTTCGAGTTTGTTGATTCATTCTCTTGCATGACTGATTATGCTATTGAAGGTCACCATTAAACTTTTTGGTTCAGTTATTGTATTCTTTAGTTCCAAGATTTCTGTTTAGTTCTTTTTTATGTTTTCTATTTCTTTTTTAAAATTTCCATGTGGTGTATGTATTGTTTATCTGATTTTATTTAGTTGTCTGGGTTCTCTAGTAGTTCATTGAGCTACTTTAAAACAATTATTTTGAATTCTTTGTTGGGTAGTTCATGGATCTCCATTTCTTTAGGGTCAGTTACTGGCACTTTATTAGTTTCCTTTGGTGTTCTCATGTTTGCCTGACTCTTCATGATTTGTGCAGCCTTGCATTGGTGTTTGTGTATTTAGAAGAGCAGGCACCTCTTCCAGTCTTTGCAGACTGTTTTTGGCAGATAAATCCCATCCTCTGCTGCTTCCTTTGACTTATGGGGCTGCCTCCAGGATTGTGATGGAGCAGGGCTGGAGCTGGGCCTTGCAGCTGTTGCTGGGTCTGCACTTGGGTCTTTAGTTAGCAACTGTGTTACTGGGGATGTGGATGGGTGTGATGTCTGCTGGGTCTTTGAGTACAGCTCTGTTGGGTCACTTGGTTGGTCCCTGGGCAGCAAGAACTACCTTTGGACCACAGTGGAGTGGGAGTGGAGCAAGGTCACAGGATTGCTTCAGCAACAGCAGTCAGGTCTGAGGTCGGTGGGCATGTTACCAGGGCATAGATAGGCATGGCTCCTCCTTGGTCCCATAGCAGAAGTGACTGGTGGCAGAAACACAGACAAGTAGCGCTAGAGTTGAATCCACAGGAGGATGGGGCAGCTTTCAGTTTGCAGATGGGGTTATAGTCAGTGAGGCTGCCACCAGGGCATGTGCCTGCCTTCTTAAAGTGGCTGTCCTTGGTCTTGGGCTCCACTGGGGTTTCACAACCCCCTTACTTGGATCTGGAATCTTCCCACTTTTGTCTGAAGATGGCTGCCAAATATTGGTTTCTTTTGGGGGGGAATGCAGGGTGTAGACCTCTTATTCCACCATCTTGCTTCCAGCACATGATATTCTAATTGTACCTGTGAGTGTGTATAAGCCTCTATCAATTCATACACATAAATTGGTTGGTTTTCACCAAAGTGGAGAATATTAGAATAAAAAATATTTATTCATTTACTCAAAAAAATTTTAGTAACATTTATGCACAGCACTTCACTAGGTTCTGAGCATAATGGGAAGACATGGGAGGCAGTATTTCTGTGCTCAGGCAGCTTCTTATACAGAAGGGCCCCCAAAAAGACCAATGTACAAGAAGCAGCTATGTAACAAGATCCCAGTTAAATAATTGTCCAGGCAAAGTTACCAGTGATGGTGCAAGCAGCTAATAAAGTATATGCAGGTAGCTGGTAATGACTTTATGAAACAGAGGGGGACTAGGAGCTGGAGGGGGTGGGGATGGAATGGAGCACAATGTAATAAAAAAGGACCCCACAGTTGGAAGCTGCATGAAATACTTCAGAAATAGGAAGTACATTCCAGTGTGACACCAATACAGAAAGGCATAACAGGGTAATGGCCAGGAGCATGCGCTTTGGGCTCAAACAGGATGGGTTTAAATTAATGGGCTCAAAACTCCATTCTGTCACCTACTGTCTACTTAAACTATTTTTGGTGTGTAAAATGGGGATAATCAATCATAAAACTTATCTCATGGGGATATTGACAAGATTACATGAAATAATATATGTGAATGTCTACCACATAGAATGCATTCAGAAAAATATTAACTACATTTAAAACAATACAAAATCCATTGTGACCAAGATATCTAGGTAATGGCAAAGAATCCATTGATCTCTATAAAACACTTAGGTTTAGATGACTCCTCTATCAGCCCCATGTGGACCAGAACAATGTCTCTCTCACACACACACACTGCTGGATTTCCATTGTCTTGTCCAGTTCCTAGCATATGGTTGGCATTCCAAAAATTTTTGTTGAATAAATTAACCAAATCTAGCCCTCATCTGAAATGTCTAATCAACTTATAAATTTGCCAATTTTGCCTCCTTTCTCTCGCCATTACCCAATTCTGAAACCTGTACCCACCTATCTCTACTTATTGACCTAGTTCTCTAATTAAATGATTACACAATGAATAAATATTCAATAAATATTTATGGAATGTCTCCTATTTGCCAGGCACTATTATAGCTCCTAGGGAATACATGGTGAACCTGATCTCACAGAATTTCTACTCTAGAGAGGGGAAAGTAAACAAACAAAGTAAAGAAGTAAGTAAGATAATTTCAGATAAACACTCCGAAGAAAATGAAACACAGTCATCTCTTGCTCTGCCTCCTAACTAGTTTCTCTGCTTCACATCTGGTGTCACTGAAGTCTACCCACTGCCAGAGTGATACATCTAAATTACAAATTCTGACCTTGTCACTCTCCTACTTGAAGCCCTTCCATGGATCTCCATTGCTTTTATAATAAAATCTGAGCTACTTACCATCCATGACTTGGGCCCTGCATACCTCTCTCATCTGATCTCTCCCACTACTCCCTACTTCCCAGAACCCCCGACTCATGAACACAAATGCTATTTCTTCACTTTTGTGCCCTTTCTCCTTTGATTACCCTCCCTATAATCTTTTGCCACACACAAACATCTTTGCCTGGCTGACTCCTATGTTCTCATTCAGTTTTCTCAAGCATCACTTCCTTCAGGTACCTTTAATGATCAACTTATCCTGTTTACCACACACACACACACACACACACACCCTATACACTGGGATGGGCGGCCCTTCTGTGTGTTTCTAGTATTTCACTTACACCTTGTATGATAATTATATTACTTTGCTTCATATTTCTGTTTCTCCCACCAATCAAATTCTTGGTAGCAGATACCATTTTTCATTCATCTTACAGGTCCAAGCACAATGCCTAATATGTATAGACAATTAATAAATGACCATTAAATTTTTAAAAATGAGTTTTTAATGGAAGAAATAATAAATGGACAGAAAAAAATAGGCATTGCCTTTGAAAAGCCAACGAATTCTTGTTCTATGCTTACCTCTGGTTGGTTATTTATTTATTTATTTATTTATTTATTTATTTATTTATTTGTGTTTTGCAGCTCCTATCAGTGGACAATTTGGTGAGTTCTCCTTTCTTTTGCTCTTCAGTGTCTCTGGATAAAAATGTCTCCCTAATAAATATGAAACATTTATAATGGCTGTCTGAGGATCCCTAATGTCTCCTGTTCTTTTTGTGAAGACCAGTAGAGATGTGACAATGTCACCTGGTCTATTGACATTACCCAGGATAGCTTCATGATCACCCTCTGAACCTCCCTGGAAGAAGTGGTATATGCATAAGCAGCTCCTGGTGTTTGCCATGCCCCACACTTAGTCCTATTGCAAATGGACTCCAGTTAACAAGACAAGATATCTTCCACTCCACTGCAAATGTGCAGGGCTTGGGATAAGATTTTCCTGAGCCAGCAAGCCAGAAAAGCTCCTCTGAAAACATCACATTGTGGAGATACGGCAGCAATATCGCATCCTATACAGTTTCAGGAGTAAAATCCTCCAGGAAATGTGTGGAGAGCATGAGAACATCCAACAACTGAGCCCTTAAAAGGAAGAAATGCATAAAAATTGGAGATTACGAGAGAAGACGAATTGTCTGTTTCACATACTTTCTTAGTTCTGACTCTCATTGCCATTCTTCTCGGTCAGAGAATGTCTTGGATACTTGAGGACCTATGAATAGCAAGAACACTCTTAAATCTCGCTCTTTGTCCAAAATCAGCTGCAGCAGAATTTCATCCTTGTCTAGGTCATGTCTGGACTCCAGTGAATGACTTGTTCATCCTTTGCTCTGCCACAATTAGCTATGATGGGATTTTTCTGATCATTTGCATCATCATGGATAAAATGAAGGTGTTAGACAAGTTCATCTCTCAAGCTTTTCTCAGTGCCAAAATCTTAAGATAACATAGTTCATCCTTTTAGAGAAAGTGCAAAATTGTGATTTTAATAACTCTTTGGGAAGTTGTTATGGTTTTATGAACAGGATGAAGTGGCAGGGGCAAGGGGTGACTTTTCTAGGATCCGTTACATAACAGGATAAGTAGCCATTTTTTCCCATTGACGGTTGGCAGTGAATCTTGCTGCTATTGCCCTCTTAAAGTCATTTTGCTTATTGCCATCCCCTGAGCAATCACTGTCCCCTGGGAAGGTGACTGCTCTGGCTGACACGCAGACTTGAGTGATCAATAACCTTCCCAGGGGGTTTTCTTTGGGATTTTCTAAAGTCATATCCTCCAGTCTGTCCCCCACAAACCACAGTAATGGGGACTGCAAGCAACTCCAGCTCAGATTCTTTTTTTCTTTCCTCCTCAGCAACTGGACCTAAATCTGTGATTTCCCTCCATCCTCCATGGACCGTTGCCTCCCAAGGAGAGAAGGTGAAACTGATCTGCAATGGACCTCACTTCAGCCAACCAGGGAAAGCAACATGGTACCGTTGGTACCATAGGGGAAAAATATCAAGTGAAACCCTAACTAACACCCATGAGGTTCATGATTCTGGGGAGTACAGTTGCCAGACCTCAGGCTCGCTCCTAAGTAACCCTGTGAGCTTGCTCTTTTCTGCAGGTGAGAAAAAAGTGAAAGAATTAAAAACTTTTGAAATCATATAGTTACCTAAAACTTACCCAATATTTACTGAATCAGAATCTATAGGAATAGGACTGAGGAATTTTTATTTTGTACAAGCCTCTCTAGTAAAAGGAAATTTGAGAACAATTTATTTGAATGGTTCCTGGATCTATGTATGGTTTTAAGAATAGATCATTTACATGAAATAATAAGCAGCATGAGGATTATTCATATTTAGAGATGATAGATAGATAGAAGGGTACAGGGATAGAGAGTTGGAGAAAAGAAGAACCATTTCCTTTCTTGTCCAAAAGCCGCCTGTTTTGAACTTGAAGCAGTATCTTTCTAGTTATAATGCTCCTTAATTTAGTGAACAAGGAAACAGTATAGTAGCAATGAATAAATAAAATGCTTATCCTCTTTTACCTGACAATTCCCCTCTTAAGAATTTACCTACTGAAACAATCATGGATATACACCTACGAAACGAGACCTTAAATGGTCAAGAAAAGAAAACTCATTAAATAAATTACATTGCTGCCATTGAAGGAAACTTTGTGACCATTGAAAACTGGGTTCAGTAGTGATATTGATGACAGAAAAGTGTTCAGGGCATAGTAAGGGAAAAGCAAGTTATCAAAGAGGTGAATATTATTCCAATTTCATAAAAAAAAATACACACACTCTCACATACATGCACATGGAAAAGAGAACTGGAAAAGCATATGCCAAAATCTGGGTGGTGAGATGATAGGAGATTTTTATTTGCATTTCTGCTTTCCTAATTTTTTCAAGACATATGTGTTCAATGTAAAATCAGAAAGCAGAAATGACAATTATTTTAAGAATGCTTTTCCCAGCCCTCTTTCCTATAAAATCTACTTGGAACAATAACAAAAAGAAGGGAGAAACAATGAGGTGAAAGAAATAACGGGTGTTGTGTTTCCTACAGCTACCCTCATCCTGCAGGCTCCACTTTATGTGTTTGAAGGAGACTCCGTGGTTCTGAGATGCCGAGCAAAGGCAGGAGTAGCACTGACTAATGTGACCCTATACAAGAATGATAGATTGCTGGCATTCCTTAGTAACACCTCCGACTTTCAGATTCATCAAGCAGATCTGAAGGACAATGGAGCATATCACTGTACTGGATTTAAGAAAGGTTGTTGCTCTATTATTTCAAACAGAGTCAATATCCAAGTCCAAGGTAAAGACTTCATTACTTGTGAAATGGGTTAGTCAGAAGCAGGGTCTCTGAGGTTGTAGAAGGGAGAATAGGAAGAAAAGGGTGGACTGGAATACCATTGAACCTCCAGGCGCATTCCTTTAAGGAACAGAGAAAGCGCAACTGTGCTTTGGGCTGAAGGATGCTAGGAATCAAAAGTGGCATCTCTTTCTGTGCCTGCTTTTGTATGCTCTGCATGCCGGTGCTGAGGATGAATTATGTTTTTCTCCAGAGCACTTCCAAGCCTCATTGCTTTGGGACTGTTGTAATCTTTCTGTAGAGCTGCTTCACCATCCTGTGCTGAGAGCCAACTCCTCCTGGCCCACTGAGGGGGAATCGGTGACCCTCACCTGTGAGATCCAGCTCCCTCCACAGAGGTCAGATGTCCGGCTCCAGTTCTGCTTCTTCAAAGATGGACAGATCCTGGGGCCAGGGTGGAGCAGCTCCCCAGAATTCCAGATCAACACCATATGGAGAGAAGACTCAGGGTCTTACTGGTGCAAGGCACAGACAGTGACTTCCCGTGTCTGGAAACAGAGCCGGACATCCCAGATATACACGCGGAGTGAGTGTCAGTGGGTTCTGAGATTTCCCAGGACTGGGGCTTCCCAGAGCCAGACAGGGTTGCACATCTTCTTGGGCCACTGGTCCATGTGGAAAGTGCTTCTCATACCTATGGGAAAGGGAGCTGTACATCAACTCTTGTGGACATCTTAGAAGAACTTAGAACCAAGAAAGTCTAAGAAAAGGTTATGTTTTTCCTTCAGCCCCATGAGATAGAACTCTTTCTTTGCCCTCTGAAAGCTGTCTTCCTTGACACCATTTTTTTTTCCTGCTAGGCCCATAGGCATAAGCTGTGGGCTATGGCAGAGCCCTCTGGCTAGGCTGGATGGACTGTGCTCAGCCAGATGGACAGATTCCTAGAATGTTAGATGCCTGGAGCAGAACACGCAAGAATAAGACAATCAAAGGACAGAAGTTTTGGGAATAAGTGGTTCCAACTTAACGCCACCAGGGATGGTTTTGTACAAACTTTTGCTTTTCTCTAAGTCTCTGAAGTTGTATAGGTTTCAAGCACTACTGCTACCCAATGGTCAATTGCCTCCCCAGATTAAATTTGATCTGTCTAATAGGAAATCTTTTTGAGCATTAGGAAGGGATACATAGTCTGGGGTGGATGCTTTGCTGAGTGAGAAGGGAGTGAAAGTGGTAGGACACTCTATAAATTCATTCCCAATCCTAGGCAAAAAAAAAAAAAAAAAGGTTCTATAACTGTTTCTTCTAAACTTCCTAGATTTTATAATCTTCTCTTCTCCAATCACAGGTAGCAGGTATTTCTTCCAACACCAGTTTAAAGAATGACAATTCAGAGAAGGTGGAGAGGTTGTTCCCCAAGACTTGCAACACAGTAATTTCTAGCATAAAATCTCCCCCAGCAGAATTAATGGAACCCAAGCCTCTAGCTCTGTTCCCACTGTGTTCAGGTATCTTGATCTTCGTGACCCCAGGAAGACTCAAAAAGACACTGCTCTAGTCCAATATCAGTATGTATCCACCTAGAGAGTGGAGCATTTTCATCACAGATTTTCCCACCTAGGAGGACTGTCCTGGGTCCACCTCCTCTGACCATTTAACTGACAAGCTAGAGGGGTTAAGAAGTGCTTGCTTGAGGGTAAACTTATTGTATACGCCAATGATTGATGTCCATCTAGCCACTGCAGTGACCACAGCTCCAGGACAAGCATCTCTGATGCCAAATCTCCTTGGCCCCTTCACCACCCCCACCACTTCCCCCGAGCAATGCCTGGGTACTGGATGTAATCTCTGGAATAACTGGCCTGTGCTATGCCAGGAGATAGGTGGGACATGAGGGAAAGTGGACAGGGTTGCCTCTTTCATTGAGCAGGATCCTCCACAAGATCATTAGGGAGCAGAGAGTCTCCCAAAGCATGGAGGGAACACAGTCTCTCCACGACTTCCTCCTTCTTCTCAAGGAAAAAGCCCAATTCCACCCCAGGCCAATACTTCACATTGGATCAGCAGATTTAGCCCTTCCGATCCTATGACTCTTTTCTAGCCATGAGTACCCCACTGCCAAGAGTCTTATACGTCATTTTTATTCATTTAGGAGTTGTTGCCAACGTCCAAATGCACACCCGCCCAGCCTTAGAGTTGGTGTTTGCAGGGCAGGAACTGGTCCTCATCTGCTCAGTAGATGGAGTCCCAGGGCCTGTCAGAATCTTATGGTACAAAACATCAAACAAGAAGCCTATGAAAGCAAAGATTCAGAATTCCCTGAATGAAGAATTCAAGATCTCCATGGTGAAAAAGAGAGATGCTGGAGAGTATTACTGTGAAGCCAACAACGGTCGCCTCTCCTTTCGCAGCAAGCCAGTGACCATCAACGTGAAAGGTGCGTCTGCTAGATATTATCTGAGGAATGGGTTATAAAACTTAGTGAAGACTACAAGGTAGTTGGGAGGGAATGGATATCGATAGTTAACAATAATTTAATACTCTGAATAGCCCTTTATTTTTACAAATTCCTTCTTAGTGTAAGTGAAATGTCTCCTGGGAATAAAGGCATAGCAAATACAATATTAAAACCAGGTCTCATCTGGCTCTGTGTCTCTCATTAAGCCTCATTGATTTAAGGATGTGCAGGGACCCTCCCTGACCAGCTTGTTGTCTCTTTCAGCCCCAGTAACACATCCTTTCTTCACCATCAGGGCCCCTAGGGTACAGGATGTTGTGAAGAAAGTGGTCGAGTTTCACTGGGAAATCAAGGGAGCCTCTCTCCCATCCTGTATCAGTTTTATCATGAGGCTGAAATCCTGAGGACCCCAGACCTCTATAGAGGAGGAGCATCCCTCAATCTCCGTGCCCACAGAACATTCTGGGAATGACTCCTGTGCCAAGATGGTGGCCTGGGGATCCAGCCAGCAAGGAGAGGCCACTTTCCATCAAAAATGCATTAACTGACCGCAAGAAGTCACAGCCAGGTTCAGGCTGCATGTTCTCCACAGTCTAGAGACTCCAACTCTGAAATTCGCAGGCTTTGGCTCACATGGGATCAGAGCAAGCTTGTTACCTCCACTTGGCAGTTCTGAGCTCTTCCCTGTGACCACATTCTCAGGAACTCAGGAATTCCTTAGAGTGAATCAACATGAAAACATACAGTCTGACCCAAACTCCACTAACATAGTTATGAGAACTTTTTAGAATCCAAACCCTGTCAGATCAGCAATCTCTAGCCAAAGAGAAATTACAGAGTTCAGCATCACCTGACTTAGATAATACTCAGTCCTTGAGTCTTCTGTCAATCAACAAAAGTCCAGCCACTCCTGGTTTCACTCCTTCTCTTACTGCTACCCAACAAATCTCTACTCTTACCTGCTTTTTGTCTCTTACCCAAGTCATCTGCATTAGTCTGTTCAGGCTGCCATAACAAAATACTGGGTGGCTTAAGCAACAGAAATGTATTTTCTCACAGTTCTGGAGACTAGAAGTCCAAGATCAAAGTACCTGTAGGATTGGTTCTAAGGAGGGCTTTCTTTCTGGCTTGCAGTTGGCTACCTTCTCAGTGTGTCCTCACATGGCTTTTCTTCTACTTGGGCTGAGAGAGAGAGGTCTCTGGTGTCTCTTCCTCTTCTTATAAGGACATCAGTCTTATAGGATTAGGGCCCCACCCTTATAATCACATTTAACCTTAATTATCTCCTTAAAGGCCCTATCTGTAAATACAGTCACAGTGGGGGGTTACTGGGGATAGAGCTTCAACATATGCATTTTGGAGGGAAACAGTTCAGTTCATACCACCATTCTAATGTCCTCATTGGCTCCCAGATCTTGGAACAAGTGTCTATCTCTTGTGGGCCTCATTATTCAACCAGCCCAGATACTGTCACACTCCTTAAAGTGTCTGCAGCATCCCTCTCTTTCTCTCCGGTCTCCAACATCTGTAGAACTCTGTTTCTCTCTTTTGTCCTCTGAATCCCCAGATACTTAAGTACTGAATCAATCTGAGTAGCTCACAAGTCATTTCTATCTACCAGAGTTATGGAAGCATCCATCCACATGTTGTATCAATGAAGTTAATTTTTGACAATAACCAATGTACACAACCATGTATGTTACAGAGACAGGTAGCAACATCATAGTAGCAACATCATAGTTACTCCAAAGATGTAACTGTGGGGGTAGGGAGAACCCCAGACTTCATCACCTTCTGTACCAGTATCTGATGCCATCCTGCCCTCAAAGTTGCAAAGGTAGTTGTGGTGGTGAGAGGAAAACAGCTTCTGTGGAGCCCTGTGCCATACCCTCCACTCATGGCAAACTCCAGGTCCACTTTTAAGGACATAATGTTATTCAGCACTGGACTAAGTGTCAGGAGACAGAGCCAGGTCCTGTGTGGCTCTGGAAACAGCCTACTGAGTGGCGACAGGCAGGTGTCCTAACCTCTTCCTGACTCCATATACTCACCTGTAAATACAGAGGGTCATATTGGATGCAGGGAAACTGTAGGAACAGAGGAGAGGGTCCTGGAAGAGTGTATGAGTTTGTATTTGCCAATGAACATGCAGAGCCCTGAGGCCAACTCCAGTGAAGGGAGAACAGTGACTGACAAGAAAGTCAGAATGGCTTGGCAGGTAGGGAGCAGCTCTTCCACGGTCATACAGCAGAGGGAAGGAACAAGGTAAGGGTGTGGGTCTGATGGCAGTAAGATAAAGGACTTTTTCCCTGAGAGTGGCGTTCCCTCTGGAAAATGGGAGTAAGGTTACCTACAAGGGGAGACAGGAGAGGACAAAGGGGTCCAGAGGTCTGATGGGAAAGGAAAAGACCAGGGTGAGGACAGGAGAGACCTGCTGAGAAAAGCCTGGGGGGCCGCTGGGCCGCCCTGAGGCCAGAGCAGATGAGATGGGGCATTTCACTGGCCACTGGTTGAAATCAACAGTAAGGGGTAAAAGCAACTGTTGACTAATTTTTTCTCTCCCTCAGTTCCCGTGTCTCCTCCTGGCCTCACCCTCAGCCCTCCTGGGGACCGGGCTCCTGAAGGAGATGTGGTGACACTTCAGTGTAAAGCCCAGAGAGGTTCTCTTCCAATCCAGTACCAGTTTTTTCGTGAAGATGTATTTCTCAAGGAGATAGAAGTCACTTCATTGAGAACAAG
>NW_025798146.1:0-1490 GCF_021613505.1 Equus quagga | reverse complement strand
CCCCAAACTTTGAGGAGCCAAATGCTTTTCTCTTTCTCTCCACTTGTCTGTGAATCCTCAGATGCCTGATTTTTTATTTAGTAAGTTGTTCTCAGTAGCTACAAAATCAGTTCCCAGGGGCACAGAGGTGTCTCCTGTCCAATTAATATCGGATATCGATCACGAACAGTGTACAAAACCATGTAAGATACAAAGACAGGTAGCAGGGTCATAGTTACTCAAAAGGTGTCCGTCTCGCTTAAGCACTTTCGGAGTTGCTTAGGCAATAGCGGGAGGGAGAAACAGACAGGGGAGCAGTTGGAAGAAGGGCAAGAGAGAGCCCCTCGTGAGCAGAGATGCCTTCACCTCTGCTCGCTATGCTTGATGCCTCCAAGGCCGTGAAGGGAATTGTCAACCAGTTATGAAGTTAAACGGTTTCTGTTGAGCCTTGAATCTCAGTTTCGTGCATCTATGTACAGCCAAATTCCAAGCCCAATTTTAGGGGACAGTGTGATTTAGGCTTGTGTTAGTGGCAGAGAGTCCAGTCCTAGTTGGTCCTGGAAGCAGCTTCAGTTTCCTCTTCTGCAAAAAAAACAAAACGAGGTTTGAGACAAGCTAAAATCTAGGCTATCCCATGACAGATGTGCAAAAGACTACAAAGGCGAGGATCAGAAAACCCTTGAGGGAGATATCAAAGGAAAGAGACAGACTGGCTGTGCTCCTGAATCCAGAGGCCCGAGGAAATTGGAGGCAGCGACGTTATTATCAAATGCTCTCAGAGATGTATAAAGTTCTATACAATGACACATTTATTCACCAAATAAATGATTGTTTTATATATATATATATATATATATACTGTACGCCAGACTGTACTGCTGTCCAAGGATGCATCAGACTAGACCAACACGGCCCTGTGCACACAGTGCTTAGGGTCTAAGAGCAGATGTGCATGAGCAAGAGGGCAAACACCAATCCAAGGGAGAGAAGTGCCAGGAGGCTGTGGGGCAAATGGGAGAGCACCTCAACCTGAGTGGGATGAGGGGAAATTTCTTAGAAGAGTTCATGTGTGAGCTGAGACCTGAAGGTGAATAGGAAGATTCCAGGAGAAGAAAGGAGAGGTTGAGGGAGGAAGAAAGAGGCTGTGTTCCAGGTTGACTCATGTGCTAAAGAATTGTGGTGAGGGAAGGAAGAAATGTTCAAGGAACTGGAAGGAGATCTTTTCTCATTGACTGCAACATAGAGGGAAATGGTTGGAAGGGGTGGGATGAGGTGGGGGAGGAGGGCAGGCCCAGGTTATTAGGACTTAGAAGCAGTGGTAAGGGCTTGGGCTTTATTCTTAAGGGTAATCTGAGGCCCGAGAATGGTTTTAATACTGGGGAACATCACTCCAGTCGCAGGATGAAGAATGGATGGTAGAAGGGCCAGTCTGGGGAACAGCCAGGAGTAGAGGAGATGGACTATGAGGAGAGTGCACAGTCAGACAGGACCCCAGGCCAGCCTCTGCTGAG
>NW_025798145.1:0-1490 GCF_021613505.1 Equus quagga | reverse complement strand
CCCCAAACTTTGAGGAGCCAAATGCTTTTCTCTTTCTCTCCACTTGTCTGTGAATCCTCAGATGCCTGATTTTTTATTTAGTAAGTTGTTCTCAGTAGCTACAAAATCAGTTCCCAGGGGCACAGAGGTGTCTCCTGTCCAATTAATATCGGATATCGATCACGAACAGTGTACAAAACCATGTAAGATACAAAGACAGGTAGCAGGGTCATAGTTACTCAAAAGGTGTCCGTCTCGCTTAAGCACTTTCGGAGTTGCTTAGGCAATAGCGGGAGGGAGAAACAGACAGGGGAGCAGTTGGAAGAAGGGCAAGAGAGAGCCCCTCGTGAGCAGAGATGCCTTCACCTCTGCTCGCTATGCTTGATGCCTCCAAGGCCGTGAAGGGAATTGTCAACCAGTTATGAAGTTAAACGGTTTCTGTTGAGCCTTGAATCTCAGTTTCGTGCATCTATGTACAGCCAAATTCCAAGCCCAATTTTAGGGGACAGTGTGATTTAGGCTTGTGTTAGTGGCAGAGAGTCCAGTCCTAGTTGGTCCTGGAAGCAGCTTCAGTTTCCTCTTCTGCAAAAAAAACAAAACGAGGTTTGAGACAAGCTAAAATCTAGGCTATCCCATGACAGATGTGCAAAAGACTACAAAGGCGAGGATCAGAAAACCCTTGAGGGAGATATCAAAGGAAAGAGACAGACTGGCTGTGCTCCTGAATCCAGAGGCCCGAGGAAATTGGAGGCAGCGACGTTATTATCAAATGCTCTCAGAGATGTATAAAGTTCTATACAATGACACATTTATTCACCAAATAAATGATTGTTTTATATATATATATATATATATATACTGTACGCCAGACTGTACTGCTGTCCAAGGATGCATCAGACTAGACCAACACGGCCCTGTGCACACAGTGCTTAGGGTCTAAGAGCAGATGTGCATGAGCAAGAGGGCAAACACCAATCCAAGGGAGAGAAGTGCCAGGAGGCTGTGGGGCAAATGGGAGAGCACCTCAACCTGAGTGGGATGAGGGGAAATTTCTTAGAAGAGTTCATGTGTGAGCTGAGACCTGAAGGTGAATAGGAAGATTCCAGGAGAAGAAAGGAGAGGTTGAGGGAGGAAGAAAGAGGCTGTGTTCCAGGTTGACTCATGTGCTAAAGAATTGTGGTGAGGGAAGGAAGAAATGTTCAAGGAACTGGAAGGAGATCTTTTCTCATTGACTGCAACATAGAGGGAAATGGTTGGAAGGGGTGGGATGAGGTGGGGGAGGAGGGCAGGCCCAGGTTATTAGGACTTAGAAGCAGTGGTAAGGGCTTGGGCTTTATTCTTAAGGGTAATCTGAGGCCCGAGAATGGTTTTAATACTGGGGAACATCACTCCAGTCACAGGGTGAAGAATGGATGGTAGAAGGGCCAGTCTGGGGAACAGCCAGGAACAGAGGAGATGGACTATGAGGAGAGTGCACAGTCAGACAGGACCCCAGGCCAGCCTCTGCTGAG
>NW_025798144.1:0-1490 GCF_021613505.1 Equus quagga | reverse complement strand
CTCAGCAGAGGCTGGCCTGGGGTCCTGTCTGACTGTGCACTCTCCTCATAGTCCATCTCCTCTACTCCTGGCTGTTCCCCAGACTGGCCCTTCTACCATCCATTCTTCATCCTGCGACTGGAGTGATGTTCCCCAGTATTAAAACCATTCTCGGGCCTCAGATTACCCTTAAGAATAAAGCCCAAGCCCTTACCACTGCTTCTAAGTCCTAATAACCTGGGCCTGCCCTCCTCCCCCACCTCATCCCACCCCTTCCAACCATTTCCCTCTATGTTGCAGTCAATGAGAAAAGATCTCCTTCCAGTTCCTTGAACATTTCTTCCTTCCCTCACCACAATTCTTTAGCACATGAGTCAACCTGGAACACAGCCTCTTTCTTCCTCCCTCAACCTCTCCTTTCTTCTCCTGGAATCTTCCTATTCACCTTCAGGTCTCAGCTCACACATGAACTCTTCTAAGAAATTTCCCCTCATCCCACTCAGGTTGAGGTGCTCTCCCATTTGCCCCACAGCCTCCTGGCACTTCTATCCCTTGGATTGGTGTTTGCCCTCTTGCTCATGCACATCTGCTCTTAGACCCTAAGCACTGTGTGCACAGGGCCGTGTTGGTCTAGTCTGATGCATCCTTGGACAGCAGTACAGTCTGGCGTACAGTATATATATATATATATATATATAAAACAATCATTTATTTGGTGAATAAATGTGTCATTGTATAGAACTTTATACATCTCTGAGAGCATTTGATAATAACGTCGCTGCCTCCAATTTCCTCGGGCCTCTGGATTCAGGAGCACAGCCAGTCTGTCTCTTTCCTTTGATATCTCCCTCAAGGGTTTTCTGATCCTCGCCTTTGTAGTCTTTTGCACATCTGTCATGGGATAGCCTAGATTTTAGCTTGTCTCAAACCTCGTTTTGTTTTTTTTGCAGAAGAGGAAACTGAAGCTGCTTCCAGGACCAACTAGGACTGGACTCTCTGCCACTAACACAAGCCTAAATCACACTGTCCCCTAAAATTGGGCTTGGAATTTGGCTGTACATAGATGCACGAAACTGAGATTCAAGGCTCAACAGAAACCGTTTAACTTCATAACTGGTTGACAATTCCCTTCACGGCCTTGGAGGCATCAAGCATAGCGAGCAGAGGTGAAGGCATCTCTGCTCACGAGGGGCTCTCTCTTGCCCTTCTTCCAACTGCTCCCCTGTCTGTTTCTCCCTCCCGCTATTGCCTAAGCAACTCCGAAAGTGCTTAAGCGAGACGGACACCTTTTGAGTAACTATGACCCTGCTACCTGTCTTTGTATCTTACATGGTTTTGTACACTGTTCGTGATCGATATCCGATATTAATTGGACAGGAGACACCTCTGTGCCCCTGGGAACTGATTTTGTAGCTACTGAGAACAACTTACTAAATAAAAAATCAGGCATCTGAGGATTCACAGACAAGTGGAGAGAAAGAGAAAAGCATTTGGCTCCTCAAAGTTTGGGG
>NW_025798143.1:0-1490 GCF_021613505.1 Equus quagga | reverse complement strand
CTCAGCAGAGGCTGGCCTGGGGTCCTGTCTGACTGTGCACTCTCCTCATAGTCCATCTCCTCTGTTCCTGGCTGTTCCCCAGACTGGCCCTTCTACCATCCATTCTTCACCCTGTGACTGGAGTGATGTTCCCCAGTATTAAAACCATTCTCGGGCCTCAGATTACCCTTAAGAATAAAGCCCAAGCCCTTACCACTGCTTCTAAGTCCTAATAACCTGGGCCTGCCCTCCTCCCCCACCTCATCCCACCCCTTCCAACCATTTCCCTCTATGTTGCAGTCAATGAGAAAAGATCTCCTTCCAGTTCCTTGAACATTTCTTCCTTCCCTCACCACAATTCTTTAGCACATGAGTCAACCTGGAACACAGCCTCTTTCTTCCTCCCTCAACCTCTCCTTTCTTCTCCTGGAATCTTCCTATTCACCTTCAGGTCTCAGCTCACACATGAACTCTTCTAAGAAATTTCCCCTCATCCCACTCAGGTTGAGGTGCTCTCCCATTTGCCCCACAGCCTCCTGGCACTTCTATCCCTTGGATTGGTGTTTGCCCTCTTGCTCATGCACATCTGCTCTTAGACCCTAAGCACTGTGTGCACAGGGCCGTGTTGGTCTAGTCTGATGCATCCTTGGACAGCAGTACAGTCTGGCGTACAGTATATATATATATATATATATATAAAACAATCATTTATTTGGTGAATAAATGTGTCATTGTATAGAACTTTATACATCTCTGAGAGCATTTGATAATAACGTCGCTGCCTCCAATTTCCTCGGGCCTCTGGATTCAGGAGCACAGCCAGTCTGTCTCTTTCCTTTGATATCTCCCTCAAGGGTTTTCTGATCCTCGCCTTTGTAGTCTTTTGCACATCTGTCATGGGATAGCCTAGATTTTAGCTTGTCTCAAACCTCGTTTTGTTTTTTTTGCAGAAGAGGAAACTGAAGCTGCTTCCAGGACCAACTAGGACTGGACTCTCTGCCACTAACACAAGCCTAAATCACACTGTCCCCTAAAATTGGGCTTGGAATTTGGCTGTACATAGATGCACGAAACTGAGATTCAAGGCTCAACAGAAACCGTTTAACTTCATAACTGGTTGACAATTCCCTTCACGGCCTTGGAGGCATCAAGCATAGCGAGCAGAGGTGAAGGCATCTCTGCTCACGAGGGGCTCTCTCTTGCCCTTCTTCCAACTGCTCCCCTGTCTGTTTCTCCCTCCCGCTATTGCCTAAGCAACTCCGAAAGTGCTTAAGCGAGACGGACACCTTTTGAGTAACTATGACCCTGCTACCTGTCTTTGTATCTTACATGGTTTTGTACACTGTTCGTGATCGATATCCGATATTAATTGGACAGGAGACACCTCTGTGCCCCTGGGAACTGATTTTGTAGCTACTGAGAACAACTTACTAAATAAAAAATCAGGCATCTGAGGATTCACAGACAAGTGGAGAGAAAGAGAAAAGCATTTGGCTCCTCAAAGTTTGGGG
>NW_025798142.1:0-1246 GCF_021613505.1 Equus quagga | reverse complement strand
ATTTGTTTATTCAACTGTAATCAGGGATTTTTTTAATAATTTTTTTTTCTCCCCAAATCCCACCAGTACATAGTTGTATATTTTAGTTGTGGGTCATTCTAGTTGTGGCATGTGGGATGCCGCCTCAACATGGCCTAGTAAGCAGTGCCGTGTCCGTGCCCAGGATCTGAACCGTGGGCTGCTGAAGCAGAGCGCGCGAACTTAACCACTCGACCGCAGGGCCGGCCCCAAAGGGATATTTTTATTTATATATTATCTAGTCTAAGCCTTCTAAGGAAGACTTTCCCCTTTGCAAGTTGACAAATCTAAATCCCCACATTTTCTTCCAGTCAAGGACATTCATTTAGTCAGCCTGAGAGAGGGACTTGGGAGCTCTGCTAGGGTTTAGACATTTGACAAGGGGAGACAAGACTCTTGATCAAAATGATAGGCTCCGCAATTCTGCATTTTACCTGTAGAAGGGATGCTGTAAAAGTTGAATTTAAAAATAAAATAGTAACAGTCTGTATTTAAAAAATACATACTATTTCTTATGGGTTGAATTGTGTCCCCCTGCCACACAAACACACAAATTTATACGTTGCAGAAGTAACGCCTAGAACTTCAGAATGTGACCTTATGTGAAGATAGGGTCTTTACAGAAGGAAGCAAGTTAAAATCAGGTCTTTAGGGTGGACCCTAATCCAATATGATTTGTATCCTTATGAGAGGGGGAAATTTGTTCATACCAGGTGAACATGAAGGCAGAGGTCAGAGTAATGCATCTCCAAGGCCAGGAGAGAGGCCTGGAACAGATTCTTCCCCCACAGCCCTCAGAGGGAAATAACGCCCCTGACACTTTGTCTTGGACTTCTAGTCTCCAGGACTGTGAGACAACTTATTTCTGTTTTTTAAACCACCCGGTTTGTGGTACTTTCCTCCAGGAGTGCTAGCAAACTCATACACAGTTCAAATTCTTTCCAAGTAAGTGAAATTTAAGACAGGACCCTCTTGCTCCCCGTCACTCAGCTGTGGTGCCCATCCACATCTCAGTGCCTGTGATGATCTTCACAATCAGGGACAGATCCATTCCGTTCCCATTAATCTTTTGCCTAAACTAGAAGCTGCTGAGGAAACATTCCCCTCGGAAGGCAAAACAAAGTCACTTCCATCTACACTCAAATTGAGCAAATCCATTGCTAGAAGATCTTCCTCACAAGGAATACTAAAGGAAGTTCCTCAGGATGAAAGGAAATGATGTCAGATG
>NW_025798141.1:0-1246 GCF_021613505.1 Equus quagga | reverse complement strand
CATCTGACATCATTTCCTTTCATCCTGAGGAACTTCCTTTAGTATTCCTTGTGAGGAAGATCTTCTAGCAATGGATTTGCTCAATTTGAGTGTAGATGGAAGTGACTTTGTTTTGCCTTCCGAGGGGAATGTTTCCTCAGCAGCTTCTAGTTTAGGCAAAAGATTAATGGGAACGGAATGGATCTGTCCCTGATTGTGAAGATCATCACAGGCACTGAGATGTGGATGGGCACCACAGCTGAGTGACGGGGAGCAAGAGGGTCCTGTCTTAAATTTCACTTACTTGGAAAGAATTTGAACTGTGTATGAGTTTGCTAGCACTCCTGGAGGAAAGTACCACAAACCGGGTGGTTTAAAAAACAGAAATAAGTTGTCTCACAGTCCTGGAGACTAGAAGTCCAAGACAAAGTGTCAGGGGCGTTATTTCCCTCTGAGGGCTGTGGGGGAAGAATCTGTTCCAGGCCTCTCTCCTGGCCTTGGAGATGCATTACTCTGACCTCTGCCTTCATGTTCACCTGGTATGAACAAATTTCCCCCTCTCATAAGGATACAAATCATATTGGATTAGGGTCCACCCTAAAGACCTGATTTTAACTTGCTTCCTTCTGTAAAGACCCTATCTTCACATAAGGTCACATTCTGAAGTTCTAGGCGTTACTTCTGCAACGTATAAATTTGTGTGTTTGTGTGGCAGGGGGACACAATTCAACCCATAAGAAATAGTATGTATTTTTTAAATACAGACTGTTACTATTTTATTTTTAAATTCAACTTTTACAGCATCCCTTCTACAGGTAAAATGCAGAATTGCGGAGCCTATCATTTTGATCAAGAGTCTTGTCTCCCCTTGTCAAATGTCTAAACCCTAGCAGAGCTCCCAAGTCCCTCTCTCAGGCTGACTAAATGAATGTCCTTGACTGGAAGAAAATGTGGGGATTTAGATTTGTCAACTTGCAAAGGGGAAAGTCTTCCTTAGAAGGCTTAGACTAGATAATATATAAATAAAAATATCCCTTTGGGGCCGGCCCTGCGGTCGAGTGGTTAAGTTCGCGCGCTCTGCTTCAGCAGCCCACGGTTCAGATCCTGGGCACGGACACGGCACTGCTTACTAGGCCATGTTGAGGCGGCATCCCACATGCCACAACTAGAATGACCCACAACTAAAATATACAACTATGTACTGGTGGGATTTGGGGAGAAAAAAAAATTATTAAAAAAATCCCTGATTACAGTTGAATAAACAAAT
>NW_025798140.1:0-3919 GCF_021613505.1 Equus quagga | reverse complement strand
TTGCATTTACCTTCGCTGCTGGATACTTTTGTTCAATTTGTTTTCCAGAAAATTAGAAGCTTTTACACAGAATAAATTCAAGTCATTCCATATAACTTCTCCCAGCAAATATTAATTAATACGTTCACCCAACACATTATTATTAAGTGCTTAGTCTGTGCCAAATTCTATGTTAAACAATGAATAATGTGGGCTTTGGGAAATGCCTTCAACCTTGGGAAGTACAAGATAATAAGGAAAATAAAAGCAATTTTATTGAGTGATTTGTTCTCACAGAAATAGTTCTAAAATCTCCAAGTAACTGAACATAATTCAATCCTTAATCGTAGAGTATTGCTGTAGGAAGCCCTTCACCAAGACGCCACTAGAGGGAGGTAGCAAATTTGAGACATTTATCCTCAGACCTGACTCAAAACCCTTGAAAGATGGCTGACTGACTTGGTTTCTGGTTCTAAGTGAAGGAGTTCATAAGTACAGTCACAAGAGGGGGCTGTTAGAGCTGCAAACTGAAGCTCTTTCCTAGGTAAGGGAGAGGTTGTCGTTGTGCAAACAACTTACTTTCACCCCCTTTCTCAACATGTACTTGGTAATCTCACACTGAGTGTATGCACAGTTTCAAGGACATGGATAAGCCCTTTCCCAAAAGCAGAACAAAGAGCTGACCCCCCATGGGAAGAAAAGACACAGGTGATTAATAGTTCAATTTTAAATGGCCAAATATTTACTCCTATAGTAGAGTAATAAGCTTAGTTATTGTAGCAGAGAAGAATGATTCATTATAATTTTATTCTACACCATCTTGTTAATAATGAGCACTTTTGAGAATAACCAAAGAAATTCCTTCATGTTTATTTCCACCTCTCTTGTAAAATGGCTTCATTTAATTTCCCTTTCCAAATTTTCTCTTCCCATCTCTCGCCTCTTTGCTTTTCTCCTTAGTGTCCTCAATGCATGCCGCCCCTAGACATTGGCATGAGATGAGAAAATGCGTGTCAAAGAGGGACTCAAGTGGAATAGGAATAAGTACCATTCAAGTCATTGACACCCGAATCAAAACCAGAGGCATCAATAATGTCCTTCTAGAATATTCTTAATACATCATTTCAGGAGTCAATGTGGGAGACCTGAATACCAGGTGACTTGGCTTTTAGATGGGGTTTTAATTTTATCTTTTCCCATCATACTAAGCACAGAAATATTATACAACTATGAAGCTATCTTTGTCATATATGTCGCAAATATTTTCTTCCACAGTGTCATTGGATTTTTAGCTTAGGTTATGATCTTTTTTTTTTTATCAGAAGATAATTTCTGGGTCCAGCCCCGTGACCGAGTGGTTAAGTTTGCAAACTCCACTTCAGCGGCCCAGGTTTGGATCCTGGGCACGGATGTGGCACTGCTCATTAGGCCATGCTGAGGCGGCATCCCACATGCCACAGCTATAAGGACCCACAACTAAAATATACAACTATGTACTGGGGGGGATTTGGGGAGAAAAAGCAGAAAAAAACGAGAAGAAGATTGGTGACAGTTGTTAGCTCCTTCCCCAATCTTTTAAAAAATAAAAGAAGATAGTTTCTAACTTTTGACGTTAAATTATATGTTACTGCTCCTGAGACTCACTTGCCCTGGCTGGGAATATGGATAGGAGTTCTCTTCTTTCATTTAAAACCCTGGGCTCAACAAAGTTTTCCTGAATTAAAGGACATTTAATATCAACTCAATGTAGCATCAAAACACCAGTTAGTGGTGGGTTTTGCCTTGTACCACAAATGAGGAATGTGTAATCGCCTTGTGGATGATTTGACTCATTCAGACCGATTCAGACATATACTATTTGAGTTTGAACCTTGAAAACGATCTCAGCGTAAACTTTCTGAATTAGGACATTGGGAAAATATCCTTACCCTCTTTTTAAGTTTATGTTTAATCCTGGGGGTGGGAGTAGACCCAACGAAGAGACTGCTTGGTCTTTAGCTGATGCTTGACTAGAGAACTCCAAAACTGAAAGTTACCTGGTGTGGGGCTCTGCTAGTGGCTGCTGCGTTGTTGCTTGGGACCTCCCCCAACCGAGGATCAGATCAGATTTTGAGCTCTGAGGCTTTGAACCCCAGATTGGACTTGAATTATGAGATCAGTGACAGGAATAACTATTCTCCTAACTTTTGGTAAGTGATTCGGGTTTAAGAAAGGATGATCTTTGTGGCTAAAGACAAAGGACAGATATCTGCTGCTTTACCTTCTCCCGCTGTACTTTGTCAAACTACTGGAAAGAATTTGCATCTCTGTGTTTATGTGTCTATGTGTTTCTCTAGAGAGTCTGATCATCATTGTGAGAAGCTGATGGTATCTACCACTCACAGAAGTCACCCTGAGTCTTACAGCTTTCAGGCTTTCAGGAGTTTTGTGTTCACTGATCCCAAGGATCATGGAAGACAGCAATTTATCTTTAGCCTGTGGCTCTGGATAGCTCAAGAATAAATACCAGAAGTATTTGCCTTGTCCTGTGCAACAAACATGAAAATACTCAAGCATAGGATATGACTGGAGAGAGGCGTTCTGGGAGTTCTTGTGAACCTGAAATTAGATGTACCCAGATTTGACAATCCAGAGCTAATCTAGTGTTTCTCAGTCCCTCAGGCATTATGGGTGATGCCAAGACCATCCAGCCAAATGCAATGGAGAGTACTGAAAAGGAACCTGTGCACCTGCCCTGTAACCATTCCACAATCAGTGGAAGTGAGTACATATATTGGTATCGACAGATTCCCCACCAGGGTCCAGAGTATGTGATTCATGGTCTAAAAAGCACTGAGACCAATGGAATGGCCTCTTTGACCATCACAACAGACAGAAAGTCCAGTACCTTGATCCTGCCCCAGGTCACCCTGAGAGACACTGCTGTGTACTACTGTGTGCTGAGAGAGGCACATTGGGACAGATGGGGCCGCACCTGTGTAAGATCTCCCTGGTGGGGGAAGGGAAGCAGCAGCAGCCATCAAGAGGCCCCTGCACCAGAATGAGCAGAAGCCCAAGAGAAGAAGAAACGTAAGGGTGGAAACTAAGAAAAGGAATAAAGAGAAGATAGTGAGGAAATCAAGGAGGAATGAAAGGAACAAAGAGGATGAGGAAGAAGAGCTTACATTATTGAAGAGACTGAGAAGCTTGTGAGGAAACTAAGAATCACAATTGCAATCCAGCAATAAAGGAGAAAGGAAATGAGAATTTGCCATGGCTCTTTGTTTCAATCCAGTTTTGCTTTCTTTGTAGGTCTCACTAAAAAAGGTGAGAACAACCATTTGATTGTCCCAAAGACTTTCTTCCTTTCGTCCCAGGGAAGTGCTCAGGCTCCGGATATTGCATCATATTAGTCCTTCCAACCTCTCCAAAATTGAAATGAATTTTAGAAACTGATTCATTTGCCCTTGAGAAAAATTTGAAATTTTCTTTGTTGCTTATCTGTAGCACATACAGTTGGGATATAGAAGATTTGAGGAAAGAAGTAACAAAGGGACAGATATGTAGATGTTAATTTCATCTTTTGAAGTTTATGTTGAAATATTT
Organism: Equus quagga; assembly: GCF_021613505.1. Classification (NCBI taxonomy): domain Eukaryota; kingdom Metazoa; phylum Chordata; class Mammalia; order Perissodactyla; family Equidae; genus Equus; species Equus quagga. Next base: position 355 of record NW_025798140.1, on the reverse strand, counting down.
TTATTATTACACAAAAAATACACAAATCCTTTCTCACTGTAAAAGATATGAGATATTACATAAATATGTAGAGTAAAATCTGAGAGCACAAAATTGACTGTCCCCACCTCCATTCCATCAACTCTTCAGCTCCTGTAGTAACCCGTTTTCACCATTTGGAGTGTGTCCTGCCAATCACGTTCCTTTTCATTTACGTAGATACCATAGAAAGATCTACCCGATTTTCTTACATAAATTAGATCATATCATGTGTACTTTTCTGCAACTTGATTTTATTTTTTTATTTAAAAATGTGTTTTTGAGATGCACTCATACACACCCACATGCACACACATGTGAACTTTATAGTATGCCT
>NW_025798139.1:0-3919 GCF_021613505.1 Equus quagga | reverse complement strand
TTGCATTTACCTTCGCTGCTGGATACTTTTGTTCAATTTGTTTTCCAGAAAATTAGAAGCTTTTACACAGAATAAATTCAAGTCATTCCATATAACTTCTCCCAGCAAATATTAATTAATACGTTCACCCAACACATTATTATTAAGTGCTTAGTCTGTGCCAAATTCTATGTTAAACAATGAATAATGTGGGCTTTGGGAAATGCCTTCAACCTTGGGAAGTACAAGATAATAAGGAAAATAAAAGCAATTTTATTGAGTGATTTGTTCTCACAGAAATAGTTCTAAAATCTCCAAGTAACTGAACATAATTCAATCCTTAATCGTAGAGTATTGCTGTAGGAAGCCCTTCACCAAGACGCCACTAGAGGGAGGTAGCAAATTTGAGACATTTATCCTCAGACCTGACTCAAAACCCTTGAAAGATGGCTGACTGACTTGGTTTCTGGTTCTAAGTGAAGGAGTTCATAAGTACAGTCACAAGAGGGGGCTGTTAGAGCTGCAAACTGAAGCTCTTTCCTAGGTAAGGGAGAGGTTGTCGTTGTGCAAACAACTTACTTTCACCCCCTTTCTCAACATGTACTTGGTAATCTCACACTGAGTGTATGCACAGTTTCAAGGACATGGATAAGCCCTTTCCCAAAAGCAGAACAAAGAGCTGACCCCCCATGGGAAGAAAAGACACAGGTGATTAATAGTTCAATTTTAAATGGCCAAATATTTACTCCTATAGTAGAGTAATAAGCTTAGTTATTGTAGCAGAGAAGAATGATTCATTATAATTTTATTCTACACCATCTTGTTAATAATGAGCACTTTTGAGAATAACCAAAGAAATTCCTTCATGTTTATTTCCACCTCTCTTGTAAAATGGCTTCATTTAATTTCCCTTTCCAAATTTTCTCTTCCCATCTCTCGCCTCTTTGCTTTTCTCCTTAGTGTCCTCAATGCATGCCGCCCCTAGACATTGGCATGAGATGAGAAAATGCGTGTCAAAGAGGGACTCAAGTGGAATAGGAATAAGTACCATTCAAGTCATTGACACCCGAATCAAAACCAGAGGCATCAATAATGTCCTTCTAGAATATTCTTAATACATCATTTCAGGAGTCAATGTGGGAGACCTGAATACCAGGTGACTTGGCTTTTAGATGGGGTTTTAATTTTATCTTTTCCCATCATACTAAGCACAGAAATATTATACAACTATGAAGCTATCTTTGTCATATATGTCGCAAATATTTTCTTCCACAGTGTCATTGGATTTTTAGCTTAGGTTATGATCTTTTTTTTTTTATCAGAAGATAATTTCTGGGTCCAGCCCCGTGACCGAGTGGTTAAGTTTGCAAACTCCACTTCAGCGGCCCAGGTTTGGATCCTGGGCACGGATGTGGCACTGCTCATTAGGCCATGCTGAGGCGGCATCCCACATGCCACAGCTATAAGGACCCACAACTAAAATATACAACTATGTACTGGGGGGGATTTGGGGAGAAAAAGCAGAAAAAAACGAGAAGAAGATTGGTGACAGTTGTTAGCTCCTTCCCCAATCTTTTAAAAAATAAAAGAAGATAGTTTCTAACTTTTGACGTTAAATTATATGTTACTGCTCCTGAGACTCACTTGCCCTGGCTGGGAATATGGATAGGAGTTCTCTTCTTTCATTTAAAACCCTGGGCTCAACAAAGTTTTCCTGAATTAAAGGACATTTAATATCAACTCAATGTAGCATCAAAACACCAGTTAGTGGTGGGTTTTGCCTTGTACCACAAATGAGGAATGTGTAATCGCCTTGTGGATGATTTGACTCATTCAGACCGATTCAGACATATACTATTTGAGTTTGAACCTTGAAAACGATCTCAGCGTAAACTTTCTGAATTAGGACATTGGGAAAATATCCTTACCCTCTTTTTAAGTTTATGTTTAATCCTGGGGGTGGGAGTAGACCCAACGAAGAGACTGCTTGGTCTTTAGCTGATGCTTGACTAGAGAACTCCAAAACTGAAAGTTACCTGGTGTGGGGCTCTGCTAGTGGCTGCTGCGTTGTTGCTTGGGACCTCCCCCAACCGAGGATCAGATCAGATTTTGAGCTCTGAGGCTTTGAACCCCAGATTGGACTTGAATTATGAGATCAGTGACAGGAATAACTATTCTCCTAACTTTTGGTAAGTGATTCGGGTTTAAGAAAGGATGATCTTTGTGGCTAAAGACAAAGGACAGATATCTGCTGCTTTACCTTCTCCCGCTGTACTTTGTCAAACTACTGGAAAGAATTTGCATCTCTGTGTTTATGTGTCTATGTGTTTCTCTAGAGAGTCTGATCATCATTGTGAGAAGCTGATGGTATCTACCACTCACAGAAGTCACCCTGAGTCTTACAGCTTTCAGGCTTTCAGGAGTTTTGTGTTCACTGATCCCAAGGATCATGGAAGACAGCAATTTATCTTTAGCCTGTGGCTCTGGATAGCTCAAGAATAAATACCAGAAGTATTTGCCTTGTCCTGTGCAACAAACATGAAAATACTCAAGCATAGGATATGACTGGAGAGAGGCGTTCTGGGAGTTCTTGTGAACCTGAAATTAGATGTACCCAGATTTGACAATCCAGAGCTAATCTAGTGTTTCTCAGTCCCTCAGGCATTATGGGTGATGCCAAGACCATCCAGCCAAATGCAATGGAGAGTACTGAAAAGGAACCTGTGCACCTGCCCTGTAACCATTCCACAATCAGTGGAAGTGAGTACATATATTGGTATCGACAGATTCCCCACCAGGGTCCAGAGTATGTGATTCATGGTCTAAAAAGCACTGAGACCAATGGAATGGCCTCTTTGACCATCACAACAGACAGAAAGTCCAGTACCTTGATCCTGCCCCAGGTCACCCTGAGAGACACTGCTGTGTACTACTGTGTGCTGAGAGAGGCACATTGGGACAGATGGGGCCGCACCTGTGTAAGATCTCCCTGGTGGGGGAAGGGAAGCAGCAGCAGCCATCAAGAGGCCCCTGCACCAGAATGAGCAGAAGCCCAAGAGAAGAAGAAACGTAAGGGTGGAAACTAAGAAAAGGAATAAAGAGAAGATAGTGAGGAAATCAAGGAGGAATGAAAGGAACAAAGAGGATGAGGAAGAAGAGCTTACATTATTGAAGAGACTGAGAAGCTTGTGAGGAAACTAAGAATCACAATTGCAATCCAGCAATAAAGGAGAAAGGAAATGAGAATTTGCCATGGCTCTTTGTTTCAATCCAGTTTTGCTTTCTTTGTAGGTCTCACTAAAAAAGGTGAGAACAACCATTTGATTGTCCCAAAGACTTTCTTCCTTTCGTCCCAGGGAAGTGCTCAGGCTCCGGATATTGCATCATATTAGTCCTTCCAACCTCTCCAAAATTGAAATGAATTTTAGAAACTGATTCATTTGCCCTTGAGAAAAATTTGAAATTTTCTTTGTTGCTTATCTGTAGCACATACAGTTGGGATATAGAAGATTTGAGGAAAGAAGTAACAAAGGGACAGATATGTAGATGTTAATTTCATCTTTTGAAGTTTATGTTGAAATATTTTTATTATTACACAAAAAATACACAAATCCTTTCTCACTGTAAAAGATATGAGATATTACATAAATATGTAGAGTAAAATCTGAGAGCACAAAATTGACTGTCCCCACCTCCATTCCATCAACTCTTCAGCTCCTGTAGTAACCCGTTTTCACCATTTGGAGTGTGTCCTGCCAATCACGTTCCTTTTCATTTACGTAGATACCATAGAAAGATCTACCCGATTTTCTTACATAAATTAGATCATATCATGTGTACTTTTCTGCAACTTGATTTTATTTTTTTATTTAAAAATGTGTTTTTGAGATGCACTCATACACACCCACATGCACACACATGTGAACTTTATAGTATGCCT